>NW_019525301.1:5360836-5361615 GCF_002814215.2 Seriola lalandi dorsalis
GTTCATCACAGGAGAAACACCAATCACAGTCAACTCCTCCACTGTCAGTCATGTTTGAACCTGTCAGTGTCCTAACCATGGAGACGTTAGATAAAGATGAGGCAGAAGATTCTTCAGCAGAGACCTGATCTGATCTGAGGTCTGTGTTTGAAGGTTTAGAAATAAATAAAGATTCATTTAGGTTGAAATGTTTGCTGTGTTTACCACAACCAGACTTCATCACTGCCTACAAACGTCTGCCGTCCAAATTGAAAGAGCACATTGATGTAACATTTATTTAATTACAGATAAACTTGTAGTAGTTGCTGTTTTTATGCTGTGGTTGGTCAAATTATGACTTATGTCCATGTCTTGAGTCTTTGTATCATATCTTACACTGTTTATTCTACAGGTTCTACAGCCAGTCAGTCAGTCAGTCAGTCAGTCAGTCAGTCAGCCAGTCAGTCAGTCAGTCAGTCAGTCAGTCAGTCAGTCAGTCAGCCAGTCAGTCAGTCAGCCAGTCAGTCAGTCAGTTAGTCAGTAGGTTGTTTCAGAGTCGTTAGGAAATGTAAATGTGGAACAATACAACAATGTGTTGATATAAAAAAGGTACTTTTGAATACTTCTGTATTTTTAAAATCAAGTACTCCAGCACTTTAACTCAAGTAAAAATGTGACTGAACAACTTTCCCTTGTGTTGGAGGAATATTTGACCAGGAGGATCTGCACTGTGACTCCAGTGATGGAGCTGTGGACTCTGTCACCTCCGACTGTGATACGCAACCAAACGTAAAATCCTA
>NW_019525301.1:5361635-5400343 GCF_002814215.2 Seriola lalandi dorsalis
CAGCCAGTCAGTCAGTCAGTCAGCCAGTCAGTCAGTCAGTCAGTCAGCCAGTCAGTCAGTCAGCCAGTCAGTCAGTCAGTCAGTCAGCCAGTCAGTCAGTCAGTCAGCCAGTCAGTCAGTCAGTCAGCCAGTCAGTCAGTCAGCCAGTCAGCCAGTCAGTCAGCCAGTCAGTCAGTCAGTCAGTAGGTTGTTTCAGAGTCGTTAGGAAATGTAAATGTGGAACAATACAACAATGTATTGATATAAAAAAGGTACTTTTGAATACTTCTGTATTTTTAAAATCAAGTACTCCAGCACTTTAACTCAAGTAAAAATGTGACTGAACAACTTTCCCTTGTGTTGGAGGAATATTTGACCAGGAGGATCTGCACTGTGACTCCAGTGATGGAGCTGTGGACTCTGTCACCTCCGACTGTGATACGCAACCAAACGTAAAATCCTATGTGCTGAGTCTGTGCCTCCTTTGAGTTGTTTTGGTTTCCGATTGGACCTAATAAATTGTTCTGTTGGCCAAAAGATGACAGGATCAACTTACAGTTTCTGCATCCACTGAGTTTAAATATAGCAGCTCAGTATATGATGTTTATTTGTTTATAGATGTAACTATGTCCTTGACTGTACAGTCCAGACTGTTGGTGGGAGCAGAAAGCTGCTCGTTGTCCTTATAGATTATTCTTATATATTGTTCATTAATGTTTACTGTCCATTATGTTGTTCTATTCTGTCTGTCCCTCCTCTGCTCATCTTCCTAAGGTTTCTTCCATTTTTCCATTAATGGGTTTTTATTTTAGGAAGTGTTTCCTATCTAATTCAAGGATCTAATGACAGTAGGTGTCCTATGCTGTATAGATTGTTAAGCCCTTTAGACAAATATGTGATTTGTGATATCCTGCTATGAATAAATAAACTTTGACTTGACTGAAAGTATTTGGGCAGTTACACATTTTTGTTCTTCAGGCTCAGTACATTTAGGTTAAAATAAAATAACTGAGACTACATTAAGGTGCCAGGTCTCAGCTTTAATTGGAGCAGGTTTACATCAATACAGAAAGGCCTGTGTGGGAGATACAGAGCTTTAACAGTGTCAAAAGTTTAGGGGTCCAAAAGTAATTGGACAGATAAAGAAAAAATTAAACACAATTATCCTATTTAGTATTTTATGGAAAATCCTTTGATGTGAAGGAGTCACTGAAGTCAGCAGACTCTTTCTATCTTCCCTGGTGATGCTCTCCCAGAGCTTCACTGCAGCTCTTCCAGCTCTGGTTGTTGTGGGGTCTCTGACTAAGATCATGTGAATGACTTGGCCAGTCGAGGATCTTCCATCTCATCACCCTCAGAAGCTCTTTGGTTGCTTTTGCTGTATGTTTTAGGTCAGTGTCCTGCTAAATTATGAATCTGAGTTCAAAGATTCACACTGCTGCTCCAGTCGGTTCCACTGGAGCCATAACAGAACCACCATATTCAACAGATACGGAGGTGACTTTAGGTCATGAGCAAACAGGGGTTATCCACTGTGTTGATTTGGCTAGGGAGCCTTCGAACCCCCGCTAACTGTGACCCCATCCTGGCTGTGCTTTTTTTTTTTTTCTTTTTTTTTTTATAATACAGTTTTTATAATCAAATCAAATGATCTTATTGAGTGTGTGTGTTGAATCACACAACAAGTAATGAATACAGAGTTACTGTGAAAAATATTTTGATTGGTTTGCTGGCTGAACCTGTATCATAATGATGACAAGTCAGGTCAGGTAGTGACCGTGGGAATTTAGCTGCTAAACTGGACAGCCGGTGTGAAAGACACCTCTTAAAACATCATAAAAACAAATGTTGAGCCGTAAAGAGAAAAAGATTCAGAGAAACTGAAATTCAGAATGAAACAAACCATCTATCTAACTGTTACTGGCTAGCTAGCATTAGCAAAAACTCTGGAGAGGACGATGCTAATGTCGATAGGAGACAGTAACAACAGACATTAATGTTAGTTTAGCTGAGAGCCACAGCCCCTTGACACCCACCTGTTCAACTGCCCCACCCTCAGCTACACCTGAGCCTGACTGAGACATGGATGTGGCAGGTTGTTTACCAGATTAGTAGCCCCACAGGTTATCTACTACTTTTTTTACCTATTGAAACTGGAAGTTACTTTTAGCTAACTGTTTCAAGTGGTTTCAATCAGGTTTCAACATGGACTGGATACCGGATCAAAAATGGCACCTGTTCATTTCTATAGAATTTGCTCGTCTGGTACATATGCTGAAAAGGTTTCTGGCTTCCGGCTTACTTCCACGTTATGCGGCTCGCTGAATATGCACAGTAGTGTCACTCCCATGGTGCATCTGGGCTATGAGAACGAGCAAATGCCGTTCTGGATCTTGTGTGTTCATAAATTCTATGCTAGCAGATTTCATGGAAGCGTAATAAGACTTCTACACGACTTGCTCGGGGCTTGAAATCATCAATTACAAATGACAACAGCAACAAACAATGAAGATAATGTTCTGAAAAGTAAGATGGTGTTAAACCTACGATCGTTGATATCATGGATAGTTCGTGTTGACAGTTAATTGTGATGTTAAAGGGAAAATGAGTCATTCAGTTGAAAGCTTAAGAGCTTAAAATCACTTTGGATTCAACACAATAAATCATAATTGGACAAAAAATATTTAGTTTGACCTGTTTTTTTAGCATTTTTATTAGAAATTGATGCTGCATGTGACAGATATTACAACTTGTCAGATAAAATTATCTATCCTTATCTAATATAATGACTTTCTTACCTTTTTATATTGAAGCATATTCCTATAGCATGTCTTCTACGTATTCTTATGGGCCTACTACTGATTTATAGTGGAGCATATCAAATAAAATGTGATGATTCTGGTCATTTTTTACAATGAGATTTTGTCATGGATGATGTGTTTTTCATGGTCTTACCACTTTGATCCACCAAAGCCTTTTACTTGTATTTAAATGTATTAATTAAGTCACTGTTATTTCATATTGTAAATGTAAAATTAGCGCCAGGCTGCATGGTGTGACTCTGAATGTACTGAAAGTACATTACTGTCCCGGGCATTTGATTTGAAATGATTATCAAAATGATTTAATTTGAATGATAATGAATGCCATTGAACATTTAGCATACTGTATACTGAACACACAATGACGACATGGGGAGTAAGAGAGATGATGATGAGGATGCCTCAGGGACTGGTGGGAGCAGGTTGCACCATCTCAGGCCACAACCGCCAACCCAGTGGACTTGAAGTCAGAGTTATAATTTTACCACACTGAGAAAGTTTAAGCCATAAACTAAATGAATGTGGTTGTTGTGAACAGAAGACAGGCTGGTGAACTTCAGTGAGGATGACACACTGCTGGCACACAGATGACAGAAAAACTATCACCTATCCGTTAAATGACTTACCAAATTAAAATTCACTGAAGAAAAGTGTTACGGGGACGTTATGAAAAATCACTGACAGTGTCATATCAGTGAATCAAGTCATTACACAACTAATATATAGTTTAAAAATAATTAGGTTAGAGAACAAAATCAACAGATATTTTGATGTGTGAAAACAAAGACTCACTTTTATGTCGTAAATGATCAGTTTTCCTCCTAACTTTTCCACACGTTTGTATCAACCTAGCAAGCATCCTTGTTCAGCTCAACTGCGCAGAGAGTGCACATACACAGCGGTGACGTCATCCAGAAAAAAAAAACTTTTGGGGCTTTTTGTTGGCTTTGGAAATTTTTAAAAAAGATTAAAAGTCAATGCCTTAAAAATATACAATACAGATATTGATAATTGACTGTGTTTACAGCCAGAGGTGTCCTGTCAACAGTTTTAATGGCATCTCTTTCACTATTGTGGTCTATGGGAAAAATGCTTTTTGGGCCACAGGGGATTTTTCGCTGCAAAACTGGAAACAATTGGCTGCAAGGCAGAGCGGTGGGGCCATATCCAGTTCTTATAATACATCCATGGGTTTCAACCATTCAGACGCCAGGATGATGCAACTGAGGGGGCTGTTAAAAATGATAGGGGCGCTGCTCCACCCAACGTTCCTCCAACTGTTTCTCTTCAACTTCCCTTTGAGTCATGTGTTCTGACGCCAGGAGATTCAGGGAGTTTTTCTAAACGGTTTAAATGATAACATTAAGGATGAGCTAGCTGACAGAGATGAAACTGATTGTTTGGATGCATTAATTTCTCTGTCTATTCAGCTGGATAACCATCTTAGGGAGCACCGTAGGGAGAAGTCAAGCCGCCCTGCACCTACCACCTCCCAGAGTCTGCCACGTCAGCTTCCCTGGTTCAGCCCACAGCTGATGGCCACTCCCGAGGCACCTTGCAGCAGCTCTCCCCCTGACTCTCCAGGTGAGCCCATGGAATTGGGTCGAGCACATCCGACTCCTTCCGAGTGCCAGCGCCGCAGGAATGCTGGTGTTTGTATCTATTGTGGTCAAGCAGGTCATTTTCTTGTCTCCTGTCCGCACCGGCCCAAAGGGGAGGCTCATCAGTAACAGTGGGGGGTCTGATGAGCCAAACCGCCGACTCCAAACTGCCATTAACCCCCATTCTCATTGTCTGCAGCCAGCCTTGGCCCCTGGTGAGTCAACAACAACTTCTGTTTCTGAACCTCCGGATCTATCTTCTGTTCTCCCAGAATACCCCGACTTGAGTGAAGTTTTCAGCAAACAACGAGCGCTCTCTCTGCCTCCACACTGCCCATATCACTGTGCAATACACCTCCTCCCTGGGGTTACCACTACCAGCTATCTGTCTCTACAACTTGTCACATCCTGAGAGAAAAGCAATGGAGAAGTACATCCACGACTCCCTAGCTGCAGGCATCATCCACCCTTCATCGTCTCCTGTTGGGACAGGGTTTTTCTTTGTGGAGAAGAAGTATCACACCTTACGTCCCTGCATAGACTACCACGGCCTCAATGATATTACTTTCAAGAATAAATATCCTCTGCCGCTCAGCTATTTGGCCGTTGTGCTACTGCAACATGCCACTGTCTTTTCTAAACTGGACCTCCGTAATGCTTACCACCTTGTCAGGATCAGGAATTGTGAGGAGTGGAAGACTGCATTCAACAACTCCCTTGGACATTTTGAATACTTGGTCATGCCCTTTGGTCTCACCAACGCTACAGCAGTTTTCCAGGCCCTTGTCAACAATGTACTATGTGACATGCTGAATCGCTTAATTTTTGTTTACCTGGATGACATCCTGATTTTCTCTTGCAATATGGAGGAGCATGTCCAGCATGTCAGGTTGGTTCTCCGTTGCTTACTTGAAAACAAGCTGCCTGTAAAAGCTGAAAAGTGCGAATTCCATGTCTCATCTTGTAGTTTCCTTAGTTATGTCATTGAGCAGGGGCAGGTTAAGATGGACCCCGCCAAGATCCAGGCAGTGGTAGAATGGCCAAGACCCACCACTCTGAAGCAGCTCCAGCACTTTCTCAGGTTTGCTAACTTTAACTGGCGGTTCAACCGGGACTACAGCAGAGTAAGCAGCTCCTCTAACCCGCCTCACCTCCACCGCAACTCCTTTTGCTTGGACCCCTGATGCAGAATCTAAACCTGAGACCATCCTTCCTCCTACATGTGTGGTGGCTGCAGTTACATGGGAAGTGGAATCACAAGTCCTGGAGGCACAGCAGGCTCAACCAGATGCAGGTAATGGGCCGCCTTACTGTCTATTTGTGTCTGATGCTGTTCGGTCCCAGGTTCTCCAGTGGGGGCACTCTTCCAAACTGCATCTCTGGGCTATCAACCTCCCTTATTCCCTACTCAGGAGAAGGAAGTGGCAGTACCGTCTGTTCAGCACCATCTTCAATGGTGCCATCAGATTTGGAAGACAGCAGCCCTGGTTCCCACTGCTGCCCGGAACCAGCACATGGCCAACCGTCACCAGACCCCTTCACCCGATTACCAACCTGGTCAGAAAGTATGGCTTTCCTCTCGAGATCTGCCCCTCCAGGTCTCCTCCCGTAAACTGGCACCACGTTATGTCTTTTTTAGATTGAGAAGATAATTAATCCCACTGTTGTGAAACTCAAATTGCCGCAGTCCATGAAGATCCACCCAGCTTTTCATGTGTCTCTTCTCAAGCCTTACTCCTACAGCCCCCTCTCTCCTCCAGATGCAGCCCCTCTTCCCCCACGTATTATCAATGACCACCCGGCTTTCACTGTCTGGCGGCTCCTGCATGTAAGCCGCCGAGGCCGGGGGTTTCAGTATTTAGTGGACAGGGAGGGATATGTTCCCGAGGAGTGGTCCTGAATATCCCCTTGTCTAATCCTGGACCACTGTCTTATTCAGGACTTCCACCGGCGGCATCCTGAGAAGCCTGGGCCACCAATCAATCCACCTCCAATCAACTCATCAAGCTCAACAGTATAAGAAGCCTGACTTTCCCTCCACTCATCACCAGATTGTTCAGCCTATCTCAGTGGTAACAACTCTCTCGGCTTTAGTCTTTGTACTGAAGTCTATTCAGGTGTGTTTTCCTCGTGCCAGCCAGCATTAATTTGTATCTCCGTGTCTGCAGGAACCCCTCCAGCCCTCAGCCTCTGTCCAACTGCTCCCCCACGCCACATCCGCTCTGAACCCAGGCCGCCTGCCCTGCTCCGCTTCAGCCACAGTCCAGGATACTGAACAGCCATCCAACCTCTACACCTATCTCTACAACCATTCTACCTATTACAATAAATCCATGACTTTTTGCTACCCACTGGTCTCGTGTCCTGCTTTTGGGTCCAACAGAAAACTGAACCCTAACATACTCATGTAATAATGTAGTAATGACTACTGAAAACTCATGTAATAATGTAGTAATGACCATTGAGTTCCCATGTGATAGCGTAGTAATGATTACTGAGAACCTATGTAATAATGTAGTAATGATTACTGAGTAGGCTACTTATGTTATAATGTAGTAATATTGTAATAACTATTGAATACTCATGGGTCAGAACATGACAGTGTCTGTCTTTATTGGTTGCTAGCAGGTGGTGTTAACAGCTAATGTTTACTGTCCTGTTGTGACAAATAGACTTTGCATTTGGGTCTTTATATTTTGGCAAAATGCTTGAAATACATAGAGTTAGTCATGGATAGAGCGAGACAGTGGTTTAAAAAGATTCTATGGATGTTTCATATTTATTCCTCCGCCAGGCTGGTTGCTCTTTACTCCACTTTTCAAGTTACCAGTGGGTGAGTGAAGCAGGTTTTCAGAATATCCTCTAAATTGACATGAAATTTAAAGTCAGATGTTATTACTGTCATGTTGGGACTGTAGTTTGTTAAGTTTAATAAATGTTTTCAGTTGTCCTTTTTTGTGTCATTTCAATATTTTTGTTCTAAAAGCACGTGGCCTTACATGTATATTACGTATATACGTATGTTTGTTATTGTTTGCTGTCGGGAAATAGTACAATAAGCTGAAGCTATATCTTTATGAAAACACTGGACATATTTATGTTTTGGGAACAGAGATCCTTCTTTTCCTGTCATGCCCACGTGTGGAGCGTGTGCACGCGGCGACACACGGAGTGCGCGCTTGCGGACCAGAGAGAATCACCGAGAGAGGGGAGGAGTGCAGAGATTCTGCGAGAGAGAGTGAGAGAGAGACCCGCACCGCATTGACAGGAAACACGGAGTCAGAGCTCCGGTGAGGCCGCCAGCGCAGAGGAGGAGGCGGATTGTTTTCTGATGCCTCTGCGGAGCTGACGGTGCCCGGTGCAGCATCGGGGAAAGGAGCGGCGGAGCGGCACAGGTAAGCAGAGCCATTCTACTTTACACTGTAGTTGTAGCTCCATAGCAGTGACGCATCGGGTGGTGTCCCGGTTCTGGCGGGGGCCGGTTAGGGGTGACAATGAGTACGGAAGATGAGATACATGACAGGACGGAATACTGCAGCTCCAGTCTCGTCCGCGAGGTTCCGAACGCTAATGTCCCGTCCCTCTGCGGTGCTTTCCGGGCACCCGGTGCACAAGGGCCCCCGCCTCTCTGCGCATCTTCTGGATGATGCTGCGGTTTTGTGGGATTTGTGCTGCTCTGCGCAAATCGCGTGTAAAGGCACCAAAGTCCAGTGAAATGACCGGGCTCGGCCTCGCCGTTTGCATCTGCAGAGGCCCCTGCGTGTGTGATGTGTGAGGAGAAGTGTCATTGCAGAGGACTGGTGATTTTGAGGGCTGTCAAGTTGGGCTTGTTTGGTTATAGGCCCCAGGGCTGCAGCCTGGGCAGAACACAGGGTGAGTCAGGTCTGTCTCTCAGCTCTGGAAGTGGATCAGAGCACATCTGACTGAGGGAGGTGACTCAAAGAAAAAGTCCAGTCTTTATAGTCGATTATATCATGTCACCAAGTGGATGACACACATCCTAAAACAGCTCTCATCACAGAAAGTCTGCTCCTGTAGTGTGTCTGTAGTGTGTGATACCATTGAACATTATGTGGTGACCTTGTTGTACTTTGTGGTATTTTGATACCTTATACGATCACAGGTGACTGTATTTCTATATACAGTAATTCCTATAATAGCCCCATACAGCCAGTGAGGAGTTTAGTTATATTATCACTGAACAGTGACTGGTAATATTGTGCGTCAACAGTAGTCGTGGTGCTACAGTCATGATGTTTCCACAGGGGATCATCATAAGTACTGGGCTTATACTGACCTGAAGGATGTTACTTTATGGTGTTTTCTCCCCTTTAACCAATATTTCTATTGACTGCTCTAGTGTTGTAGTTACTTTTAAGCGTGTATTGTATCACACATCGGATTTTTCTCCTGCAAACCATTAAGCTTTGTAACTGGAGTTTATCAGTGTTGTTAGGGATCATCAAAACTGATCATGGTAAATGATATAAAGATCCTTTAAATGTCACACTGTATAAACACTCATTTATAAGTGAAATGATTCACAGTTTTACTTGAGTACAGAAGAAGCAGAATGTATTCATAGTATTAAAAAGACTCATAATGCAGAGTATTTTATTATTATTGATTCTATTGTAACTCATTCATTAACATGGTAAAAGTCTTTTCTGGTCTGTCTAGTTGAGGCACAGCTCATTATAGCTACTTTATATAAAGCTGGAAAGCTGATTTAATCTATTACACTGGATCATAGTTTATAAAATCCTCGTATGTTTGTGTGTATGTTCTAAAATCCTAATCTGCAAATGACAAGTAATTATAGCTGTCAGAGAGTATTGGAGTGAATTTCCCTATGAAACATAGTGGTAAAGTACAAGGTAATATACAGGTACCCACAAACGCTGTAGTTAGATACAGTACTGGAGCAAATTTACAAATTTTCCACCACTGTTGCTGCACAGACTTAGTGTTTATATACAGAACATACCAGATTCCAGATTATTTTATTGTCAGCAACATTAGTGATGGTACAAAGTTTCACCACTCAAATCAAAACATAATAAATTCTGGGACATTCTCTGTCATCATGTTAAAGTTAGTGCTTGGCCTTGAATGTGTTGATAAGATGAGAACTTGTCTGTGGTTCTCAGGACCTCTTATAT
Source organism: Seriola lalandi dorsalis (assembly GCF_002814215.2). Classification (NCBI taxonomy): domain Eukaryota; kingdom Metazoa; phylum Chordata; class Actinopteri; order Carangiformes; family Carangidae; genus Seriola; species Seriola lalandi. The sequence goes on from NW_019525301.1 coordinate 5,371,200, forward strand.
CTGCAGTGTTTCTTAATGGCTTTAATATTCCTGTAGTGTTCTTATATAGGGGCTGTGGCTTGGATGCGCTGTTCTGCGGCTCTGTAACAGTATAGAGGTTTGCTTGTTGACTTGTGTAATGAGAGCCTAATACATGTATGGAGAAATATATTTATATTTATTTGTGTGTGTGTGTGAGTGTGTGAGTGTGTTACAGCTTAACAACAAAGACTTACATAGAACTTACATAGCATGAAACCTATAGTACAACAAAGAGAGAAAATGTTTCTAATTTTCACTAAAGTGCAAACTGAATCGCTGTGGTCGATAAACACAGAGTTTTTATAATTAACAAAAATCTATTTTTAGGCAGACTTTTTTTCTTGCTCTAATGGGAGTTTATAACTGACCTCTGTTAAAATGAACATTTCTAATCTCATCAACTCACAAACAATATAAAAACAAGGTTGACTTTGCTACTTCAGTGGTTTTGTATTCATCTTCAAGGTTCTATATATATATGTATATATATCCCTTTTATATATTTCCCTTTTCCACTGGTCAAAAAACCTGCTAAGACCCGCTAGCATCAGGTTTTTGTTGGCAAAGGAAAAGGGAACAATCAGCATCCACACCTGGGTCACATGACTCTGCAGTAGATGCAGGTATTTATCAGCTCCGGCTCTGATCAGCAGTGACGTAAACACTACACCTGGTGAACTCGCTAAGGGGATGAGACATGACATATCTGTCAAACTAGTTTGCACAACAGCTAAAAGCTCCCCCTCCTCCACTGCCTCTGTGTGTGTGCTCTATAAGTGCAAGTGATGACATCACTCCTCGCAGTTGTGTGTGTTCTCAGTCCAGACAGAAAGTCAAACTCGATTGGCAGTGGAAAAGGGGTCAATCAGCTTTTATTAGCGAGTTTACCCGTGTTTAAAAAAACCTGCTTACAATGCTTAACTTTGGTGGAAAAAGGGTATACTGTATGTAACATTCAGAAAACCCTTGTTATTAATGACACCGGTGGTTAGTAAGTGAACTGCAGTCAGTGTCCTGTTACTGGTGGTCATGCGTGTGGTTGCACTCTGTAGGTATGCACAAGAGAGCTTCCTAGGTATCCGCTACAACAGTGATGTGATGGTCAGATTCAGCTCTGTGTGGTGCTTGGATAGTGACAATTTAAGGATTACCAGGAAGAGGAGGAGCAGTCTCCCCTTCATCATCGCCAAACTGTGTCAACTTTTGAACAGGATTAATTGGACTGCAGATGAGAGACTGGCAGTGATCTAATAGTGAGTGCACAGAAGGAACATGGACTGGAGGTGACGTGACACCCTAGACCTTTCTGATGGAACACATATACATGCACCCTGATTGACAGGCACACAGAGAGGGCGGCTAAAGAGACTGACAAGGACGGAAAAGTTGTCCCACAGGTGCAGCGGCCCACCAGGATTTGTCCCAGTTGTCCTTATAGCCAGTCCAATGACATGAGACTGAACGTGATTGACCGGCATTATATTTATAGATGAGGTGACTGAAGTTACACTGTTATTATAGTTTGACTATAAACTGTATTTTAGATGGTATTTGACTCTCCAGAGCTGCATGGCGCTGAAATGAAGTGTGGATATAGGTCTTGCTCTGCGAGACATAAGTTTTTCCCTGTTTGGCCAGACGTTTGTGTTGGAGTCTGTGTTGTGCTGGCGGCCAGTCGTTTGTTGATGTTAGCCGTTTCTAGTTCTAAGCTAACGTTAGCTAGTGTTGCACACAGCTGGCGCTGTAGGGGAGTGAGAGGGACTGAGGGAAGGTCTAATTTTTTAAGTTTATGCTACCTCTGTTCATTGGAAATAAAAAAATACAAAGAAAAATACACGTAAATTGCTTCACATTCTTACATATAGTACCTTAATAAAACATAAAATGAAAACTAATAAGACATCATACTATGAACCATGAACTAAAGCCAAAATTAAACATTATGATATATAATAATATGAATTAATACAATGCAATACATCCATTAAGCAGCAAACTTGGAAATAATTTTATTTCATATTTCTTATTTTCACAGTAACAGTGTTTTATTAGTTCATTTTAATTTAATTGTAGCAGATTTTATTATTAATTCATTTGAAACTCATAGTACATACATTTTGTGTGTGTGTGTGTGTGTGTGTGAGAGAGAGAGAGAGAGAGACCTCAACGTTCGCCAGCAATTTAATGGTCTTATATAAGAAGAGGAGAGGATAGTATCTGGACACACACACACACACACACACACACACACACACACACACACAGGGGGTTTAGAGAAAGACACCGGGTGTTAAGCAGGGGACATCATCACCATCTATATGATACGATGTCATTCTTCACAGTTACTGCTGATTTGATTAATATCATGGAAATGGAAAACATGAATATATAAACATTGGTTGGTCTGAAGCCCAGACAGGTTTACAAAATACTAATATTTAGGAAAAGATCCACAAAGGCCAGATAAAATACAAATAAATTCTCATAAACCAAAAAAAACCTTCAGATTTTTCTGCATTTGCACATATAGCCAAGCAACAAAGCATTAAAACTTAACAACCACTTCATTCTGTCATTGTCACACAATCAGAACTGGTGATCCTGAGCAGATATAAATCATAATAATAACGTTCATTATTCACACAACCTGTTTTCCTCCTAGATGTTTTTAGATTTGATATTCAGGAGCCATAGGAAAGATTCCTGTTCTCAACTGTGTAAGTAAAGATCTCTGACTCCTCTGCATCTTTAGTGTATGATGAGGTTCAGGGTCATGATTTGGTTTATTTTCAACATATCTTTGTAATGGTTTTCTCAACATGTCATTTTTTCTTCAAATCTAGCAGGTTTCCTTCTTTCTTCTTCTTGCGTTAATGCTACATGAGAAATTCTTACTTTACATACAGTGAGGTCCAAACGTTTGAGACAACTTTCCCTTTTATTTGAATGCAAACGTGTTATCAGACTTTCAAAAACAGCATGACGCTTTGTGGCCCGGGGAGAATTGTGTGATTTACTCCAAAGAAAAAACCTTTTATTAGCCTTATTTTCTGAGATTGATTCGACATATTGAACGATTCCATTTCTCTGTTTTGTGATATTGATCAAGGAGTGTAGCTCACATCACCCTGAGTAGCCAGAACAGAGTAGTTTTCTAACTGTACACACGGTGGTGCTATTGCAACAGTTTCTGACTACGTGAGGTGATCCACCAGTGGCCAGCTGACAGTGAAGTTTCATCTCTGTAGCCTTGAAGAAAATGTCCAGACTTCAGTTTACGGGTGAATGTCTGTAGACTGTTTTTCCCCTGTATTCAGGCCAGCTGACTCCAGGAAGCAATATGATCCAATATGCTGCACAATGCCCTTTAACGTAGCATTTTCAGTTGCAGGTATTTCTTCATTCTTTGCACACATACTTTGCCTTAATGTGACGACTAAGAGCAACACCCAGTCCAGAGCCCTGGATGAAGCTGACAGGTGCACTCCTCCTCCCTGATGAAGGTGATTCAGAGGTAGATGCTGACATTTCCTTTTCTGAGTTGTGACTGCAAAGTGACCTCCTCATGTCTAAGTGACACCGTGTCAGATAATAACCATATACAGTTGTAGATATAAATAAAGTATGTCAAATTCCCCTCTGCCATTGGCCTCTATACTGAATATGGGCCATGGCGCCCTGGGAGCCGCAGATCTAGATCTACCAGAGCACTCCATGCTTCTGAATGGAATATGTTTTTTCCACCATGAATTAAAGATGTCAGGGCAGTCAGAACAGCCTTCATGTTGCTGTACCGTAGAGCCTTGTTTGGTGAGCTCCAGTGGGATTGTGCCATCTGTCAGCAGTGGTTTCATGGTTGATGGGATTCCCTACTGAAACTGATCTAAAAATTTAAAATAAAGCTTCACCAAAGCCGTATCTAGATTCAAATTGAGCTGTGCATGTTCCTGTATTGAGAACTCTGACCCCAGGGCGTCAGGTGTCGGCAGTTTGACTGACTTCCTCTGATAAATAAACGCTGATGACACACACTGGAAAATATTTCTTCTAAATCACCTGAGGCCGGACAATAATGGCTTCACCATGCTTCAAAAGGTTCTATGAAGACGTCCAAATATGTCTGAAGACAATCGTGTTTATTCCTGTTTGAAATGGCCACATTCACACCCACCCACAAATCGTCATGTTGATGAAACCAGTTTGAGACATGGAAAATTATCCTGTCATTATCCATAGCCAGGTTGTTTTAACCCCTCTGCCTCCAGGTTCGACACAGTTGTGAAGAGTGACACAGGTGCAAGGCATTCACCTGGACACATCATGAAGAGCCACTCCTTCATCAGTAACTGAACACTGACAGCTTCTGCACTAACATCAGACACATACATTTTCAACAAGTCCACATTTGTTAGGACTATGACAGGTCAACAACTAAACTACGTTTTTCAGGATGTATATTTTTTCTCTAGGTCTTCATTGCTGCAGTTCAGGTGATTGACCAGCAGATGTCAGTGTTGGAACACACAATACGTGTCTCCTCCATACTTTCACATACTGTCACAACCTGCATCCTGAGTGTTTTGTGATGTCTGGCTTTTCCTTCAACATGTTGACATGTGTGCACACACAGGCAGAGTTACACTGCTACACAGAGCTGTTTTGTGCTTTTTGGATAGTTTCGTGTCACATTTATGAGGAATTATCACAATTGAACATTTTATATTCCAAAATATGGTGTTTGAGTGACATACATGAGTCCCACATCTCGCTACAGTCCAGATCTTTGTAGATTAATTCAAACATTTAATAAATAATATAATATGATAAAAACTCATGGATCAAACCAAACAGTTAACCAGTAGGTTTGCTTTTTCTCTCATCTTTAATCCTTTGTAGTGCAGCTACATTCTGCCTTTGACATTTACATTCACTCATTTGTGAGACACTTTTATCCAAAGTGACTGACAGTGAGGGACGTCATTAAAGCTTCAGTAGAGACTGTGGTGTAAGTACTAAGTACTACATCTCTTCAATAAGTGAAGGGGATCAGGTGAAGAAGTGAAAGTTCAGGCAGGTTAGTGTGTTTCCCTTATTCCACACATGCATTTATGAAAATGTTATTACTGTTATGTCTATATCATGTCAGCTTTTGTCACATGATGGCGTTCCTACTCTTATAGAGGCTGCTCCACCCTGAGCTGAACACACACATTAAACCCATCACTTTAACATATGTTCTACAGTATACAGACTACACAGACTACACAGACTACACAGAGTAACAGAGTACACAGACTACACAGAGTACACAGACTACACAGAGTACACAGAGTACACAGACTACACAGACTGCACAGACTACACAGAGTACAGAGTACACGGACTACACAGACTACACAGACTACAAAGAGTACAGAGTACACGGACTACACAGAGTACACAGAGTATACAGACTACACAGAGTATACAGACTACACAGAGCACACAGACTACACAAAGTACACAGACTACACAGAGCACACAGAGTACACAGTGTGTAGTACGCAGCAGCAGACGCCGTATGGCTGCTCTCCCACTGATCTCTCCTCCTGGCTGCCGTTCAGTAAGATGGAGCCTCCAGTGCAGATGGACATACCCAGGCCAGGTGGACCCTGGGTAAGATGGGGCGGTGCCCAGTGATAGGTGAATTAATTCTGCATTAGGGAAACCCGCTGGCATCATTATGATCATCTGGCATGGTGTGTCTGTTCAGGTATATATGTGTGTGTGTGTGTGTGTGTGTTGCTCACCTGGCGTGGGATTCAGAAGCACCGCCCTCCTGGGTTCACTGCTGGGTTTTAATACTTCACCTGGCATCAGATTCAGACTGACTCACAGCTCAGCAGCCATTCTAACTGAGCTGCTACAGACTCACTCAGTCCCTGTGGAGTGAGATGGTTTTACATTTAATCTGCAACTGCTGAACAACTTTGTCTTTTACAAATATGACCACATTGATCTGCGTTGTGTTTCTTTGTGTTGGGCTTCAATCTGAGGAGAGATGCTTCAATCAGGGATCTTTACAGACACACAGTGAAACAGTCACGTTCTGTTTTAGAGGAAAGGACACCTCATTCAAAAGTGAAGTGTGGGTGGATGTCATGGATAATGGACGAGAGAGAAACAGTTACAGAGAGATACTCACTGCTGTGCAGGGCAGTTTGAATGAGAGCTGTTTTTTTTTTAATGCTGTCAGAAAACAGTTGTAGAGCTTGTTGACAGAGTTCAAACCTTCATATGCTGCAGTTTCTGTCTCTTGGTGAAGCCCAGGAATGTGTTTCACAGACCGCTCAGTGACAGAAACCTCCAGTGACACTGAACCACTGAACCCAGTGAAACAGCAGCTCTCTGTACTGATCTCTACCAATGACCAGTTCATTACTGAGTGCTGATTGGTTCCTGTTAAATATGTTTCAGTTTAATCCGCCAGTCCATGTGGGTGAAATGTTGCTCATGTTATTTTCCAAGATGAACCTGATTCATTTTTTGCCTGAAGTCAAACAAGCTGTATGACGATCAGTCTGTGGAGGCTGGAGCCCACACCTGCTGCACCTCTCTGCTCCCACTGCTGTCGGCTGCTTCTACACTGGAAACAGACAAAAGAAGTGGCTGGTAGCGCTTCCTCTTTCTTTCTAAGCTTGGACATGTGCGCCACCTGTCTGTACAATGCTCTCATCTAGCTCTGGGCATGAGGGCAAACAAGACTGTCTTCCAAAATATTGTCAGTTTCTCATGCAGATGCTGAATTCGTGCTGTTTGTCTTCCTGAAGAGAAGTGGAGCACTGAGCACATTCAGCCTGTTGTTGCTTTGTTTCTTAACTCTTTTCTTTGCAGGAAGCAGAAGCAGAAATTCAAAATTTAAGCTTATTCTTTTCTGACCTTTAAAAACTTAATACCGATGTTCTTGACGGACAGTTGCATCTCTATTTCTGTGGCTGTGGCTCGTCCCTGGTGCATGACTACATCATTCAGCCCACAGTCGTCCTTGAATGAAAGACCTTTTCCTTTGCTCCCCCCAGCAGTCTGCAGGTCCTCTCAGGTTACCTGGGCTGTACCTTCAAGTGCCCATCACTTTCTGCTTTTCAGCAGCTTCTATTTTTAAAAGCCTCACAGAAGCTGCAGTTTCCTCAGAGGGCAGGGAGGAGAGGAGAGGAGAGACAGAGAAAGAGGGAAAAGATGACTGATGGGAAAGAGAGGAGGAGGAGGAGAGGAGAGGAGAGGGGGGCAGAGGAACACACCGAGATGGATGAAAATAGAAAAAGAAAAGATTGCAGGCGTCTGGAGTGAAGGCCAGTGGCACAGCAGTGTCTGGCTGGCTGCCAGGTGGAGAGGATAAATGGAGGATGGAGAGAGGCAGTCTGGTCTGTGGTGATGCTCCAGGCCTCGGTCTCCACGGAGACCACGGACTGGATAGAAAACACAGAGCAAGGAGGCAAGAGATGGTTCCACCACTGATATCGCTGGATCAAAGCTGCTGAAAGTACTATTAATATTACAACATTAATATTACATTAATGAACACTGATGTATCATAGATTTCAGAGATTAAATGAAAATTCAGTGTTCAGTAGTTTAATATTACACTCAGTGTCACCAGTGTGGTTTCAGAGATCAGCCATGATGCTTCTCTGCAGACAGCTCTACATTAAAGCAGGGAAACGCTACGACTATCGAACACTCTGTCTAAGCCACTTCTTATGAAGATGTAAATGAACGAGAACATAAAATGTTTTCTCCCCAGTTTTTCATGACAGTTTTACATCATAGAGCAACTTGAACCTGCTCCACAATCTCTACAGTAACAATTTACTTAACAACATTATCCATGTTCACGACATGTGAGCCTTTACAGCCACCACCTGCTATAAGATGAATCATGAAAAATGGATTCAAAAATGTTGTCAGATTTATGTCTAATTCAGATGTTTGAATCATTTTTTATTTTTTTTAACTGTGTAATGTTGGATAGAAAAAATATTGGATATGGATTGCTTGAGGGACAGTAATGCTGTAGTTGTTTAAGGTTGTGTTAATTTGAAGTACTTTTTATTACAGCTGAACAATTAAGGAGCTTTAATTTTGAAGTAAAATGTGTCATAAGCATACAGTCTATGGTTACAACAGACCATAAACGAAGCGTTGTGGTGCTACAGAGACGCTCCAGCCTTCAGATCATATTCTCCAGATGTAAAGGAACATGTTGTTTGGTAGAAGACCAACAAAAATCACATCATCATTGTTATATTTTTGTTTTCAGTGAAAGTGAAATACAAAACTGACCATTCCCACTCAAATCGCGACTTGTATCACAATCCCCACATCTGTCAAAATAATTGCAATATGATTTATTTTTGCATATCATTTAGCCCCACTTTACATACTGCTGGGTAGATTAAACTGCATCATGCACCATATGTGTAAGATCATCATGTTTAGTTGTGTCCCTATCCTGTCAGAACCATGTGAGCTAACACAAACAGGTATTTTCCGCTTTTTGATGAAGCATTTTCCAGCTTCAGTCCAAGTGGTTCAACATGTGTTTAAGCTTGTAATCCCTGATTCCTGCTCTCTTATGAATAGAAATGAAAGTACTCTCATTTTCAAACCATTCCACGGAAAATGTATTTTTTCAAATTAATTTTTTCAGTGTTCTATGATTCATTTTGTATCAGGCCACATGATGAATATGAAATAACCTGTGGCTTGTGAAGTTCATTTCTACCACATCAACCACATGTCCATCATCTCTGAGTGAAGCTGCTTCTTCTGTCAAAGCTTGTACTGAATATATTGTGCCATTACACTGACCTCAGGTTATGATTGTTTCATACAGTCAGTGTAGGATGATGAGTTTTTGAAATAAATTACAGACCAGACTGACGGACTGGACCAGATTCAGGTTTTATTCAGTGCTGGCCCCGTGGATCAGTCTAACGTTGGAGGAGACGGAGGCAGGAGTGGTGAGGGAAAGTCAGAGCTCTGTTCAGTCGATGCACACTGACAATATTTTAGCTGCAGCTTTGCCACGGGCTGTTCTTCAACTGTAGCTACTCCGTTGTTAAGATTAAAATCCACCCAGCAGATCCGATCATCGGAGACAAACTGTCTGATTGGGTAGAAGCTGCTGTTCAGACACGTTATCAGGATAATGAAAGTGTAGGCCTCCTCTCTCTGCTCCATCTCTGTATTTATTTCTTGTATGCAGACATTGAAAAACAAAGTGCTGGTCAGAAACCAGCCTTGCTGATTGAGCTGTGACCAGATGCTGAGTGGATGTACAGCAGGGGGACAGAAGTTAAGCTGATGTGTTGTGTCACTTTGCTAAATGCTGCTTATGAAGCTTCAACTTAACCTTAATTCAGGACGATTCTCCCAGTTTCATGGCGCTGGTTACCATGTTTAACCCTGCCTGTATTTCTGTGGCTGTGACTGGCAGCGTAACAACATAAGGCCATGCATATGTATAAAGGGCAGAAATGACACATGGCCTTTTCAGCTGTGCTAAGGACAAAAACTAGGAGAAAGTCTCCTCTGATAAGTTTATCCAACACATGATATGCATGCTAAACAGGAGCCCTCTGAATTCATTACTGCAATTTATATTTGTTGCTCTTTTGTCCTTTAAACTGTGAATAACTTTCACCTTGTTTTTCTTCTGAAAAGGTGGTTTGAATCATTTAAAGCTCCATACAGTGTATGTGTGAGATCGTGCTACTGGCTCCGCCTCCATAGGGGGCAGCATTTCACCTCTTCACCCCTGTCCAGTTAATCATGTTGTTTTCCCCATGTTCCTTATAATTTATTATTTATATGTGCATTTACTGTTGATAGTTAAAATTGCTGATAGCACTGAAACAAATTATGATTACCTGTAATACAAACAGTATGTTTTTATTTGACTATAAAAATATGAAGGCAAGGGGATACTGCATGACACATGGGTGTGAGGCTACAGCAGCATGAGGAAGGGATGATGACATCATCACAAAGGCAGAATCAGTAATAAGATTTATTGCCAGGTAGGTTTTTACTTACAAGATATTTGGCTTGGTGTTTGGTGCAGTATCCAATAAACATATTAACAGGAAGTAACAATAAAAAGGTAAAATACTGCAACAGTCAAAAAGATAAATGTACATATATACACATATTAAAAAAATTAAACTATGTAAAAAACTATATACAAAAGTGTTGAAAAACTTTAAGTAGGATGTGCAAAAGATCACAGTATAGACAATATGTATATATATTCTGTGCAAGGATAATACTCCGAGGTGTTACTGTAATGTGGTTGTTGATGATTGATGAGGAGGACTGGACTGGAATTCTGGTCCTGATACAGACAAACATGTGAGAGGACAATTAGGTTGTTATATTGAAATATGTTAGGTGTGTTGTGTGTGTATAATAAATAGTAATGATAGATATGAATATGCTAAAATAAATACAGTATTAGGCAGTGGATCCTGAACCTGCTGGTTCTGGATCAAACAGTCTCTTTGTCTTACTTGTAAAAAAAGTTACTGAAACTGACGCATCAGCCGCAGGAACAGGCTAAATTCTACTACAGCACTAAAACGTCTGTCGACATCATCAATCATACATTTATGCCCCTTGAAGTGTTTGTCAGTACGGTTTGCCATTTGCACTAATGATACTTTTCTCTACAGACCAACATTAGATGTTACTCCAAAGTCTGACAGAAAAGTTGCAGCTCGGCATCAAACTGCATCTGTTTACTGGACTGGAGCTGTCTCCAGCAGTGGGAAGCTACACCAGGATTCACGCGTGTTTTGCTTCTTTGACGTTGAACTGTAGCGTAACTTCAAGCTCTGGAGGAAGCTCTTCTTCTTCGTGGATCTGAGGGCAGACTAGACGCTACACTGACTCACACATTATCTAGTGTATCCAGGTGGTATTACAGCACGGTCCAGGACGCGGCTAGTTGGTTAGCGTGCTCATTTCAGTAGATATCTCTGAAATACAATAGCTGGAGGTCTTGGTCATGACATCATCACTGTGGCTCCATCACATACTATTGTTAGTGCTAGTTCATTTTTTGAACATTTTAAACTGAGCTTACACATTACACCTTTAAACTTCAAATAAAAGACCGAAGTGTAAAATAGCTTTAATAAAACTCTAGACTTCTTGCTTGTTTACTCTGCTTTGTCTGAAATGCTGCATCCAGTAACCTCAGGAATAACACTGTGTCACAGTTTAGATATCAGGCAACATGGAAAGAGATCCATATTCAGACACATCGACGTAGAACAGGTTTAATTTAGAGAAGAGACAGGAAGACAGGTCACAGACCAGCAGCAGGTTGCAGGTGGGAACAGGAGACTGACAGGCAGTTGTGGAAAGGTCCATAGAAATACAAGGGCTGGAAAGAGGTTGTGAAACAGGGCAGGTGTTACCGTGTTACCTTGACACCATTTTACCACGACACCATGTTACTATGACCCGGTGAGTAAGAAGTTGTCTTTACTAATCTCTAATGGCCGACACTACAAAAAATAGCCTACATTCTCCTTAAGTAGAAATTCATCCGTAAGGGTGTGTGTGTGTGTGTGTGCGTGCGTGCGTGCGTGCGTGCGTGTGCGTGTCTCATTATTGCCTCTGGCTATAAACAGGAGGCACATGCTGCACTGTGCAGAGGAAATGAGCCCCATTACAAAGCCTGTGCAGTTAATCATTAACTGAGTCCATCCTCTGTGCTGAGTGCACATGTGCCACACTCTGTGCTGATCAATCACTTCCTCTTTTGTTTTGCTCACTCTGTGAAACATAAATCTGCAGTTATACCTGCTGTCATTGGGTGATTTGTTATTGGGAGCACCGTCCTGCTGCCACACCCACAACCAACACACACACCCATGTACACCCATCTCTGTCTTTTTATAACTGTGTATTCAATTTAATGCAGCAGACTGAGTTTATTCAGACAGGGTTTCCTCATGTTGCTCACAATACAATAGATTTATATTTATAGAGGTTTGATATTTTAATTGCAATTACGATGTTGATTGAATAGAACTGCTATTCGGTTAAATACATATTTAGTGTCGCCTTATTTTTTGTGGACTTTAAAAATTTCAATAATATTTATTTTTCAAAACACACTGTACTTTTGTTGACGTAAACTTCACCTCAGGTGATGTAAGTGTAGCAGGTGAGCAGGTGAATCTCATCAGTCACATGACCTGCTCCACTCCCAGGGCTGCAGACAGCAGTGAATCCTGTGCAGTTAACACTGCTCTGTATAGTACAGACCTTATAGCTAGGGCTGGGTGATATGGCCAAAACTGTTATCACGATAAAATTTATCGATGTCGATGTTTATCACAATAAATACCACATCGTTATTTCTTTCAGGTTTAAAGGCAGATTTTTGCTTCTGAGTGAAAGTTGAAGAAACCAGACAGTCGACTGTGGTTTCAAACTGTTCTGTTCAGTCAGAACATGACAAACACTTGCCAAACAGCAGAAGATTTAAAAACTCTGAAATGTGCATGATCAAAATTCTTTTCAGTCCTTTTTCCTCAACAAAGTAAATTGAAAATGAAGTTCTGCAGTGTGATACAGCACACATGTAACATGATCAGTCTGCAATATAAATAAATAGATAAAAAAGACAAAGAAGATCTGCACTGGGTGCTGGCCTGGGTGCTGGCCTGGGTGCTGGCCTGGGTGCGGGCCTGGGTGCTGGCCTGGCTCTCATCGAGGGTCCACTAATACTCGTCTGGGCCTGTGATTTCTTACTTAATGTGTCCTAACGGGTGATATTGTTTCAAATGATGAAACAGGTTCTTGGTGTTGCCTGTCTTTGATGGAACGTGTCTCCGGCACAGTTTGCGCTGCACATTGCTCTGTTTTTTGTCGGACTGTAAATAAGTTGAGTGGCCTCTCGTTGACCATATGTTCATTCTTCAAGATGTGTTCTGCTTTTTCTCCGTTCGTCATTCATTTGTGGGCGTGCTATAAGCATGTAAATGAATTATATCGAACATTTATCGAACATTTTTAATGTTTCTATTGAGGAAAATAATTTTGCGATAATTATTGCTACTGTTTTATCACCCGGCCGTATTTATAGCTTATAGTGATAGATACAGGACCAAACTGACTTCAGATCCTTTTTTTGATCAGTCCACAGAGACTCTAACCTGAACAAACCTGTCAGATACAGTGAGTCAGGCAGACCACCCCTCTACCAGGGGATGGGGGCAGGTTAAAAAGCCCCCCCCCCCATCTTCCCTCAAATCACAATTAGTTTTCATACCATATAAACTACATCAGCTCTTAGACTCTTTTCTATGTTGTTATGTTTTGAAGGGAAGAGGAGTCCTTCAATGTTCTAGCACCATTTGTATGGCAGGGTGCAATGAACATGTTCAGCCTCTGGGGGTCACAAGAGCGGCTTTACAGTTTTAGTACTGATCTGTCTTTATGTCACTGCCCCTTGTATATGTTTGTTAATGTCGGCGTCATGTTCACTGTTTCTGTGAGGTGACAGCTGATACGTTCATTAACATGATCAGTATCAGAGGAAATGACCAGTTTTTATTTTTGTTTCACATTCATTTGAGACAAAAGACTTGAATAACCGATGGTGGTTCAGTTAGACGTGAATCCTGGAAAGATTGTGTGTTGGACGGTTGTGAGGTTCCACCTGATCTGTTCCAGTCTGAGTGTAACTAAAGCTGGATGCCTGGAGGCCTGTTCCACCTATTCACCATACATCCCATCTGTCAGTGCACTGAGTGTCCTGCAGCTCATTGACTGAGTCAAGCAGGTGACTGCTGCAGTGTCTGCAGCGACAGGCCGTCCTCATGATGAAGCTGAACCCCCTCAACAAAGCACAGTGTTCCTGCTCGCTGCATTAAGCCTGCGGGGCTTTCCCGCTGATCTCTGACCAGCAGTCACTGCTGTATTGATCACAGTTAACACACCCAACCTGTCACCTGATATGATCGGCTTTGACACCTTAGAGCTTCAAGGGAGGGACAGGGTTTGTCACACACACCACACACAGACACCTCCCAGGTCTTTATTTGATGACTGCGACCTGAAGGTTGTTCAGAGAGGGATGATAACGATGACGAGGATGAAGGTGACAATATTAACACATTCAGTTTTTTGTTTTTTTTTACCAATTTTTAACAAAAAAAGCTGATTGGTTCACACAGATGTAGACAACAAACTGCACAAAGGCTTTGATACACAAACAATACTTAAATGATGTATTGATACTCCAGCAGTAGGATCAATTCATTGTTGTATAAACTGGTCGAATCAAATATATAAGGGGAGAAGTTCAGCAGCTTAGGTTGAGCTTCACATGCAGAGTTTGAATCACTGCTTGACTAAAAGCAGAACAGATAACAAGCTTTATTTATACAGCACATTTCAACATTAAACATTAGACATGAATTAAAACAAACACATACATGATATGTATGAATTGAAAACCATTAAGACCAACAAGCGTTCAGTAAAATTAATCAGACATGCAAATTAAAACTAAGTAGGAATGAAATGAGATTAAACAAAAGAATAAGACATGTAAGTTAAAACCAATATGAGGAACAGAAACAAAATAAAATATTAAGACCAGAAGACCAGATAACGGTGCCGGACAAAGGTGCAGCTAAAGAGGATGTTTCATTTTAAGAGAGGATAGTGTGGATGATGCTGCGAGGATTAGAGAGTTTCTTTTCTGGTCATTTCCCAAGAAAACTGATTTTATTTAGTCCCGGTTTGGAGATTACAGTGTGTGTGTGTGTGTGTGTGTGTGTGTGTTTATGTGTTTGTTTGTTTAGTTTGTTCTCTTGCATGACAACAGTACATCAGAGATTACTGTTACCAGTTGAATCACCACGCACGCACACACACGCACACACACACACACACACACATACACACAGGCCATTAGCAGACAGTGTTAATGGCTGCTGATGAGGTCACAGGTTATCCATCTCCATTAGGATGCCACGTGTTTTCAGGAAGCAGATGTGTGCGTGCGTGCGTGTGTGTATGTGTGTGCGTGCGTGTATGTGTGTGTGTGTGTAGCAGATGTGTTGCTCACAGATCCTGTTTTATTACATTGCTACAACAAAACAAAACTGAGCTAAAACACTAATAATAAGACTGTATGTTAATTAGGTACTGACTTTTAATTCCTTCTAGTCAACAGCAGTTTCAAATCAAATGACCAATCAGGTCATTTATAACTCTATTCCTAATCCTTGAAGATACATTGAGATTTTGTCAAAGCTGTGATCAGCGATCTTCCCTCCAGCTTCCTGTTGATGTTTGAGTTTTGAAGTGGGAGAGTTTGATGGGTTTGATCGGATATTTAAACCTCAGGGTCAGGGTCAGGATCAGGGTCAGGGTTTGGGTGACAGTACTCAACTGCTGCAGCCAGTTAAAATGTGAACCATGTGACTGTCATGTTCTGTGGTGGAGTTACTCTCATGTATTTGCTGTCAGATCAGAGATAGACAAAAAAATGTAGTTTTAGTTTAAGCTCCACAGATGGTTTGTCCAGTTGTTCAGTCAAATCAAAGTTATTCCAGTAATGATGTGCTCATGACTTCTTGCAGCTGTCCTGTATTTTACTGATGAGGTCCTAAATGTTTTGTTCCTTGTTCTTTTTATTGGATCTTATTTCAATGTGTTTCCCTTGCTGTGGAAAATACTTTTTTCTTCTTGCTTAAAATGTGATAGAATAAAGATTATTATACTGTATATAAATGTCAGCACAAGGACTGAAGGTGAAGGAGGTGATGTCGCCTCAGCCAGTGGGGCACAGCCTGGACCTAAAGCTCTGGTCCAAAGCCAACAAACTGTCAGTGTCTACGTTCAATGAAGCTCTTGTTGCATACATTAACAGCACAGTGACTGCAGCCATGACATATCTGCTGGCCTGTCGTTGATACGCTACTGTACGCATACAGCTCACTCATAATACACACACACACACACACAATGCAAACATACACACAGCACAGAGACACACTGAGCTCCTTTCTCTCTGCTCAATGCAGTGGTTTGAAAAGAACCATATAATGTAGAGAAAAGTGTGTGTGCGTGTGTGTGTGTGTGTGTGTGTGTGTGTGTGTCCATCTGACAGAGACCTGCTTGACGTGAAAGAGACTCAGATAAAATGTTTCCATATCAAACAGAGTCTTGTCCTCTCTATTTTCAGTTCTATTTAAACCTTTATCTCTGAACATAATAAGAAAACTATTCTTTTCTTTTTGTGTCTTTTGATATGTCAATAGAAAAACACAAAATAATAGTTTTGTCCATTTAATTGTAAGAGGTGCACCTAAATATCTGGGGTCTTTGGTCGTCCTCAGTAGAGTAACACTCTTCTGCAGTTCAAAGTTCCTGTACTTTGAAAAATGCTAACTGCTAACCAAAGCTAGCACACAGTTATAGAGTCGAAATAGTTTTATTTGTATGTCTAGAAATCCTGTTCAGTTTCTGCACTGACTGTGTTTGATTGGTTGGATCATTAGTGCTACAGCAGCATTAGAGAACATGGCTCTTGATACGTGATCATAAGTTGTTACTGAACTGTTGAACTGTTTGAACTGACTTTGAATCATGTGCTGCTGATGAAGTTGAAGTTTATGAATTTATCAATAGGAAATATACTGTATATTTGACTGTTAGTTGTTCAGTGGTAAGAGTAGCAGGGCCAGACCTATAATCTGACTGACTGACTGACTGACTATTGTAGTCTACTGAGCTGCTCTGTTTCCTGCAGGGAAGAAGAGGAGCGCTTCCAATACACTGAGCCTCGCCTCCATTACAGCAAATAAACTACTTTCATTACATGTATAATTATTACTAAAGGAGGCAGAGGTTACAGTAAATCCAGCAGAAATCACAGCTCAGTCTTTGTCTTTCATTTATGTGTTTTGTGATTTTGTCAGACGACGTCACAGTTATAAAATCTGCCTTTGACCGTAGATCCAGACAGATACTAAGTTTAGACCTAGTCTTTAGAAATGATTGCACTATCATTTTGAATCATGCCCCCTGCTGCAATGTTTACAGACAATTCCACAACATATGCATCAGCACAGACATCTGGGGAACTTAGTTAATAAAGTTGATAAAAAAAGGTAAATAAAAGGGTTCTTAATGTAGAAAAGACACAAAGTTTGGTATTCGGTTGAAAATATTCATTAAAAGACATACCTAGTTTACACCTCGCTATAGTAAATATAGCAATCGGATAAGTAACAGAAGCAAAGTTCTGAGGATCACTGTTGATAATAAAATGTGTTCATCAGGTGGTGGTGATAATGGGCAGAGGCATGGCTGCTTAAAACACTGCAGAAAATTCATGCGTAGTTATCTTAATTAAACTAATTAAACAATTAGTGCAAACATTAGTGTTATCACAGTCAGATTTTTGTTCAGTGATCTGGTCCAACACAACAGATAATTTGAAAAGATTACAGGTGGCACAGATTAAAGCAGAACAAATTGCTCTCCACTCCATTTCGAACAAGAGTCGACACAATGAATCGTTGTTTGGCTTGGTTAAGTGTCTCTTATCATTCTGACATGGATGTGTGTTGATGTATCTGTTCTTATTGAAGTATTGTCTATAGATTTATGGGAACCCCTGGAAGAGTAGCCACTGTTACAATACAGCAGCTAAAGGAGATCAACTAAATGAATAAAATAACTAAAAAGTCAAAGCTGTCTGTAAAACCTCTGAGCATCATAGCAGTAGGAATATTCCTTTATCAGTCCCACAGTGGGAACATTTGCAGTGCAAAGTGGACAGTTCCAAGACAGAAAAACAAAATGCAAAATGACAATATCAAATACTTAAAAAATATGTAAAAGATAAATAATATAATCCAATAATAATATGATATGTACAATTATACATTTAAATATACCAGATATCAGTGATATTGAGTCACTGCGCCGTTCTGAGTTGATGCTGCTGAAGATTTCACTGTGTACAAATCTGATGGGACACTCAGCACCTGAAAGGAAAAACTGGCTCAGGTAACAGTGGAGATTTGGAGGCAAATGAAGAAGTCCAACAGACCTGTTTTTAACCATGTGTGTGTGTTAGAGACTCGGTGATGACTTTGGTGGGTTCACTGTTATCAGCTTATGGACCAGAGTTATAACAACTGTAGTTTTCCTCTCGGGGTCAGTTCACCTTCAGGTTTTGGGTCACACAGTGTTCCACATAGACTGCATCTCTGACTCATGTTCTATTCCTGCATGGCAACAGAGGCTGATCGGTATCGTAGTGTTCAGAACTATGCACCCCATACCTTTAAAATATTATCGTTTGACATTTTATTCAGCAGCTGTAGCAGAAATACAGACAGAAAACGTGGGGAGAGACAGAGGCCTTCAGGCCACTGGTGCAAAACCCGCTGTTACACTTGAAGAAGAAATAGAAGAAGAAGAGTGGTTTTTAAATATGTCGTAACAGAAACATAGACGAAAATAAAAACTTACAGTGGTGATAAATACTTCTGGAAGCAACAGAGTGGACGTGGACAATAGAGGGAGGAGGAGAACACACACCACACACAGACACACACACACACACACACACCACAATCACCTCTCTCTGTCTCTGCAGTCTGTCACCATCCTCTACCCCCCCACCACCCCCCTCCTTTCAGCACCTCAGCAGATGGGCAGTAGTGCTCCCTCTCTCTCTGTCATGTTGTCTCTGTGTCTCTCTCCCTCTCTCAGTGGGGAGCAGTCTTTTGATACTTGCACTAGCTCTGCGATCTCCATCCCCTCCCATCGCCTCAGGGGCTCCCCATTGTTTCTATTGTTTTGCCCTGAAAGTGGGTTAAAAAAAAGACAGCAGCCGCGGACAGAAGGGACGGAGGACGGAGAGACGTGGGGGTAGTGATAGAGCAACATAGAGGACAGCTGAGAGAGAGAGAGAGAGAGAGAGAGAGAGAGGGAAAATGACCAAATCTAGAGGGAGGGGAGGAGGTGTTGGATCATATGAATACAAGACAGGGAGATGATGAAATAATGGGAGCGTCATTACATATGTATTAAAGTGTTTGTGGAAGTTTAGACTGAAAGAAGCATAGAGTTAAAAAAACAGCATTAAATACAAAGCATGAAGTCCAGATAGAGCAACACACCCTGAGTGTGAAGTCTCAGGGGTCTGTAGTCCTGTGAGGAACGACTCCACAGCTGTGACATGTTACAGTCGCTTCATCCTCTGTCACTCTGAGGGAAACACTAGAATCTTTCTCTGTCATTTGCAGATATTTCCATGGTTGTTTCTTAGGTTAGGTTACTTTATTTGTACATGTAGGTAAATTTGGTTTGCAATAAAAAGTTTGACTCGCCAGACAGCTGACTGGACCATGTAACAATTTGATTGAGATGTATTTGTTAACAGTTTTTAATTTGTTTTTTCACAGTTAAGGTCATTCTTTGGGAAATGTGTCCAAGGCCAGAGTACAAGTACATGCTGAATTTTTTATGAGCAAAGATGGTGGTGATGCTGTTTTATAGACTATATATAGAGTTCTGCTGGAACGAGTCCTGAAACCTGGAAATTAGTTGCATGTCAGCATGTTCCCTGGTCCTGAAGTCTCTGGTTTTCTGAATGAGGTTTTTGGTGAGATGACTGAAATAAGGTCTGTGGTTAAAACACAAGCTCAAGACATTTTCACGTTTTATTCTACAAAATAAAATCAGTCAGTAAATATCCCACTCCTGATTTCATGAAGCTTTTACGTCTCGGTTGCTAACAAGTGTCTAAATGAGACTACAGAGGTTGTCGGGGACGTTAAACATCATCACGACGAACATGAAAACTGATCGACTCACCAGTCCACCTTCACAGCCTCGTTGTGTTTCTACAAACTGTCACTAACTCTGTCAGGGGAAAGGCTTTTGTAGAAGAGGTCAGAGATAAATAAACTACAAGTTGAAGTTTAGTGGTGGTGATGGGGAAGTCATGTGACCGTGATGTTGAAGTCATGTGACCGTGATGTTGAAGTCATGTGACTGTGGTGTAGTTGGTTTATAGCCTAACATTAGCTTTTTACTTCTGCTGACTGTATTTTGGCTTCAAACATCATCAAGTGGTGTTCATTAGTGAAGATGATCCTGCTGAACTAAACCTGTCAGGACCAGAAACTCTTGTTTATTTTCTGTAATAATCCAAAAGACAATGGAGGGAACCAGAGTGATGCTAACTTCGGGGTTACATCATCCCTGCAGCTCTGTATAGATTTGCAAAGTAGGAGGAGCTCTTTCCAGAAAATTCCCATTAATTTCTCCCAAACACAGTGTTATGTGAGGTAGAACACTTGTATGGCTTTGTTTGGTTAAATCATCAGTAAACATATCAACAGCTGTGTTAGAGAATATTTGATGACTGGATTCTTTTCTGTGGCAGACTGTAGTGTGTGGAGCTGTCCACTGGAAACTAGTGATCTTAACACAAACCTGTGTTTACAGTTATAATATCTGGTGGAGTTTCTAAGTGAAGCAACACTAAGATTACTGATGGAAAAAAAAAACCTGAACTGGGAACACCACTCACACACCTTGTAACTCGATATCAGGATGGTGAAAACAACTCTAGACACCAGCCAGATGAAGGCAAGACAGCTGGGAACCCTGAGTGAATAAAGAGGATGTGTGACATTAATCTTCATTTTGTCACAGTGTTCGCATCAGTGTAGCTCCTTGCGTGTTTTTTCTGATACAGTGAAACTCTTTGGTTTGAGAAACGTATTATGTTCTGCAGGACACTGTGCACGGAGCCGGGCTGTGGCTCCTGCAGAGACCTCTCACACAGATGTGATGTGTTCTGTCCAGCGTGGGAGGTAGAAGTCCTGGTCCTGGTCTCAGATGCAGCTGACTCCGGTTTAAACAGGAAAAAACCTGACATGTTCAGCAGAGCTCCATCTGTGGAGCGATCACGCTCACACATGAAGACGCAGCCAGTATTCAGATTTTCCACATGGTTTAGGGATCGTCTTACTGCTGCTCACACTGTTAACAGCTACGTGCACATACTCCACATGCACACTCGTCTGTGCAGTTCTTATTAGCTCTCAGTGTGTTTTTGAGCCTGAATGCTTTTTCACCACAGACCTGATCTGTCTGCCTGATTTCCCTTTCATTTAACTCTAGCACCACTGTGAATGTGTGTGTGTGTGTGTGTGTGTCATGTCCTAGTTTCGTTCAGGCTGTATAACACAACACTTAACCAAACCAAATGACACCTCAGTGTGCGTAGATTTGAGGCGTAAATGAGCCATTATATCAGAGTCAGTGTAATTTCTGCTCAGAAAATGATGTCCATTGATTGGTCTGTTTGTTGGTCAGCTGCTGTGCAGCTGCTCCACAACTAATTTCAAGGTTGTGTTACAGAGAAAGGGGCTTCAGTGCTGCTCAGCTGTGGAGACTCTCCACAGATTACTGTATCTTTGACGGTGTGTGAAGCTCCAGAGAAGGAAAATGCTACTGATTTATTCCTCGTCTTATTGTGTTAATGTGTACATGTGTATTCTCAGGACAAACAGGATGTAAAGCATGCACATCAAAAGAGAGCTTCACAGTTGCTGTATCAAAAAAATCAATCCAAAGACTAGAGTGACTCCAAACTCTTACACACCTGCATCATTTATAGTTGAATTCTGCAAGTTGTACATCTGTTAAACATATGTTGTGATGTTTGATCTCACTGCAGCCACCTGAGCATCAGAACACAGATCTGTATCCATTATAATTATTTAATAAAAAAAAAAACATGGTTATCTAGGAAGACAAGGCCCGTGACCTCTGGTCCCTGTGGGACAACATGTCCACTGACACAGCATCTCTGAACCTCTTCACAACTTTCCCAATAAATAGATTGTCCCTGGAATGAAGCTTGGGATTTTCCTTTGTTACCGACTTCAACAGACTCTTCACCTCCACTCAAGTAGCATGTTGTTAACCCCACATGGTTAACTGAATTCAGAAATAACAATTAGATTCTCTCTCCAAACATGTCTGTAAATTTACCACAAATTTTACCAGTAAAAGTCACATCAGTTACATATTTTCCCTATTACCTTCATCTGTTCCTTAAATATCACTCTGATTTGGTTATTGAAGAACTGTGACTAAGACATTTCTTAGTTTGGAGTTAGAGAAATAAATAATGAATGTTGCCTCTAAATTACCTCAAACTTCTCTTTAGCATTTCTGGACTTCTTTCATTTGTTTTTACCTACTGAACTAATATCGAACAGCTTTACGGATGCATTTCTCATTAGTTTTGATTATTAAGGCCGGACTCATCTTAGTCCCAGTCTCAAGGTTTTTTCTGTGGAGGACTGAATTCAGGGTTTCAGGGAGAACTGCAGAGCCAGGCTCATGTTTAGATTCCTGCTAATGAACACGTCTTATCTGAACCAGATCGCCATAATCTGGTTCTACATGGAGCCAAAAAACAATTGTATGATTAATTAAGGTCTTAATCCCAGTTTAAGCCTGGTGCATAATCACTGAAGAGGCTCACTCACAGTAAAGAGGCCATTGAGCTAATTTGTGGTGTAGTTGATGTGAGGACTGATGTGGTGCCCTGCTCCATCAGCGGCGATTTGTCGGCAGTCACCAGGGACTGCAGTGAGCAGTGAGTGTGCGTGTGAGTCCACTTGGTTGTGTTCACATAGTCGTCATTGTGTATTCATATGTGCAGAGGGAGCGTATCAGTGCTGTGAGTGACAGACGCTCAGTCTGGCCTCAGGCTATCTGCTGTCACCACAATCTGTGTGGATGGACTGTGGGCTTCATGCTCCTACTGGAGATCCCCCTCCTGCACTTCAACTGATCGAGCTCCATATATATATATATATATATATGTATTTATATATGATGATAGAGGGTGGGTGTGGGGAAGTGTAGTGCTATTTGTTTAAGTACCGGAGTGCACCTATGACATGCACGGTTACATTGTGGTTTGTTACAAAGGTCATGTAACCACTGTTCCTGCTGTAGCAATCATTTACATATTACACAGGTGAAATATGATTATCCTTTGATGTGTTCATTTTCAGTTATGTTCAACTCAGCTTTGTAGATGTAACCCCCATAAATTTAACCGACTCTAAACTCTACTGTTTAATTCCACTTGTTTATAGTTTATAGTGGCATAAGAAGGTTACAGTTAAATCTTCATTTATTTTTGTATACGCAAAATTTTGTATTGCCATATGTAATCCTCACTTACCTACATTTAACACATATTCAGTCAAATTTATTTTATTCATTTTTTACTAGAGTTATTGTTGTAGTTGGCTAAAAGAGAGAAAAAGAGAGGAACAGTTGTTTATATTTGTTGAAACAAGTGTTAAAGTTGTCCAGAAGAGACTTGCCGCGTTCCAGGATATTACTGATTACCAGAGGATGAAGGAGGATCGCTATTAGACGTGTTTTTGATGACAATTCTTCGGTGAGTGTGTTATCTTTCAGTGCTAGCTTAAAAAAAATCGATGTTAGCTCATGCTCACTTTATGATGGTGGATGAAAAAAAACAAAACAGAGAAATGTGTTGTTTGTAACTAAAATAGAAGCACTGCAAAAATTTGTGATGTGTGCATTTTCTGAGAAATGGTATGAGATGTGAGATATTATTGCTGGCAGAAATTATTGCCGTGTGAATCTTATTTTCCATATCAGGGCATGTTTTTATGTTCATTTTGTTGACATACTGTATAAACCAGCAATAATCTGAGAAAAGGTTCGAAAATAACCGTAGGATCTTGATATTAATCTGCATACTAAAAAGAGAATTTGACGTTAACTGAAGTTAACTTGTACGGTGTGCAGGTTGGTTTTTTTGATGGTCGATTTTTCTGAGAAGAGGAGTCCAGCGAGCGGGAGGCTTATCAACGACCACGGCTGTCGCGTGTGGGACTGTCAGAGCCAAGACGCTGCTGGACTCGGACGATCCAGATCTCCATCGGGATTACAGATAAAAAATACAGAAAAAAGACAAAGGAAAAAAAGGTGCCCTTGACTTGATTTAACTGAATTGAACTGAACTAAATTTTCAAGGAAAATAAACTATTCGTATCCAAGGAGGACATTAAGAAAGACTATAAAATTGTATGGAACTGAATGTGATACTACCCAGATATTAACAAAAGGACTGAAGGGTGGACAATTTAATTAAATTTATTTAATTATTTATTGATTTTGTTTAATATTTGAAGAGCTCTGAACAAAGAGGGATACATTTAAATTGGTCTGTTGGTTTTTTTTGAAAGGGGTATATATTCTTTTATTACTATTGGCCAAATCTAAGGAATATGTGAAAGGGTAAATTTTGGTTTATATTTTATCCTTGTGTGGAATAAATTCTATCTTTCTATTTTCATTAAGTTGAACTTGTGTTTTACTTATCATCCTCCTTAAAGGGCCTATATGTAAGATATTGGTGTAATTATTTATTTGGCACTCAGCCCAATTCATAACAAGTAGTGGTTACATCATTCTCATTTTGTGGCAAGCCAGCCAGGAGGATTTTAAGTAAAACTCAGAATATACAGAGCTCATACAGTGATTTACTGGTATTGTTATTTTTTATGGTTGCAAAACAAGGTAAACATGGCTACATTAATACTGTTGTTGAACAGGATTATAGAGTAGATCCAAAGAGGGCAGTCTTAGTACGAGGCATTAGTGATGATGACCCCAATGAGGAAATCACTGAGGTTTTTGAGACATATGGGGGGTGGTTAAGATAGTCAGGCTAAAACCATCGAGAGCTATCATTGAGTTTGTCTCTGAAGAGGCAGTTACACACCTTACGCCACAGTTTCCCTTTGAGGTAGCTCTAGCTAGAGACCCTACTGTAAAATGGTGCTTAGATAGCATTGACAAGATGATTTCTTCAACTAGCAAGTCAACATAAGGTAGGCTCCAGCCTAGTCCGAGTCCTGCAGTTCTGATCCCGGGGAGGTTGAGTCAGATAGAAGTGAGACATCACGCACATCAGTTCCCCCAAAGAAAAAACAGACCGTTCGAGCTGCAAAGCCCAAAAGACGAGCTGCACCAGTTGCTCCAGCAGTATTGGATAATGATGTACTGAATCCTCAAGATGTTCAACGCATAATAGTAGAGCATGTCATTAAGAATGAAGCTTCTACTCACAGCCTAGGCTCCAAGTGGCTGTGGTCTTTCTCAGGTCGGGTGCCCAAACCACCTGGTGAAGTGGACTTTGAGACCTGGTGCCTCCATGCTGAACTCATGTTTCAGGACGGCCTGCCCACTGACATGCAAAGAAGGATGATTCTGGAAAGTCTACTCTCACCTGCTTCAGACATTGTTAGACAACTTGGGTCCAATTCATCCCCACGAGACTATGTACGACTTCTTCAGTCAGCATATGGACTTGTCGATGATGGCAAGGAAATCTTTGCCAAGTTTCTCAGCACTCAACAGGATGCAGGTGAAAACGCCTCTGAATATCTTCAGAGGTTACAAGCAATTCTCAGCACTGCAATCAGAAGAGGTGGTGTGAGTGAAGCTAATGCAAACCGACAGCTATCCAAACAGTTCACTCGTGGTTGCTGGGATCAAACCTTGCTTGTGACCCTTCAACAAAAGATAAAAACTGACTCCCCACCTGATTTCTCTGAACTTCTCCTCCAGTTGAGAACAGAAGAGGAAAGGAGAGCAGTAAAGATGGATAGGATGCAACATCATTTTGGGAGCTCAAAAGTTAAACCCGTCATGCAATTTCAGTATGTCTCAGAAGACCTTTCCACAGATGAGCTTAATACGGATATTTTACAGAAATACATAACTGAAACAGAAAGCCTAAGAAAGCAAGTGGCAGAACTACAGATACAACACAGACAGAAAAAAGAGCTCAGAGGAGAAGGAAACAAGAACAAAAGACAACTACAGTCCTTGAGCCACCAACTGCATCAGCTGGCGTTCAAGTACATCAGCAAGCCCCCAAGGCCAGAACCAAAACCTTGGTTTTGTTTCAAATGTGGAGAAAATGGCCACATTGCCAGACAATGCGAAAATGCTCCCAACAAAAACCTGGTTGACAAGAAATACAAAGAGTTGAAAGCTAAACAACAAGAGTGGAAGGCCAAGCACAGTCAATCTTTAAACTGGACCAGGTTTCAGTAGAGGGATGGACTGAGGCCCAACCAGAACAAAGTCCCCAGCCAGCACAAAGTTCTATGCACAATCAGAGACACAAAAAAGTTGATATTATGGGTCATTCTGTACCTGAAATGTCGGACGAGGCTCTTTTAAAGGCGCTAATGGGATCAAGGCACACTACCACACTGACTGTTGATGGAGTTCAATGCACTTGCCTCCTTGACTCAGGCTCTCAGGTGACAACAGTGTCAGAGTCTTTTCACAGGCTCCATCTGCCTTCACGGCCAATCCAACCATTGCGAAAAATTCTGGATATAGAAGGTGCAGCTGGCCAGGCTGTGCCTTATCTGGGATACATAGACAAGACAAGGACAGCTCTCAGGCTTCATCCACACTGACACAACGAAACCATCTCCATCCACACTCACACACCTGTAAACACACCTCACATGACCATTCACATACATTGGGCATGTGTGAGCAGGTGTGAACAGGAAGTAGATTGCCTTCTCTGCAGTTGGGTAGTTACAGTAAATCCTCTGAAGGAGGAACAGCAAAGACAGTTGTAGCATTAAAATGCAGAATTTAACAGCTGCAAAGACAACAAGGTCAGTAACACTGTGATTCATTATCATGTTGTATTCACCAGGCTGATGAGAGCCAATCAGGAGAGACCGTGGGTGTGACGTCATCGTTTCCAAAGTTCTCAGTTTCTGTCCGTCCACACTACAGCACAACCTACAGCACAACCCCCGGAGTTTTCAAAATAAAACACATCCCCAGAATTTTCAAAATGAAACAGGTTCAGCAGAGTTTCTGAATGTGTCAGTTTTAGAGATTGAAAACTCTGGAGTTGTGTGGATGGAGGAGGAAACATAGAAAAAATTATGCGTTTTAAAACTAAAACGTGTTAATGTGGATGGAGACGAAGGTCAAAAAATCAATTTCAGTATTTTTCAGTGAAATCCAAACACATTTAACCTGGCCCATTTATATACAAAAAAAGTAATCAAAAATAAAAAAAAACTCAACCGTAAAAACTCTTAATAATCCAACTGAAAGAGTAAAATATAATCCTGCAGTGAAAAGGAAAAATGTAACTGTGTCTCCACTTAATAAAAAATGTCCACAACAGCAAAAAGGAACAAGCTCACTGTTTTGTAGGACTTGTTGTCAGATGATTTCCCCCCCTGCTTTAACTGAACAGTGACTGACAGTGTGCAGGTCTCCCATAGACTCCCTGAGTTTGATTCACTTGTCTCCTCAACACTTTTGCGTTTTTTAAAAAGCCATTCAATAGATGGTGTGTCAGGTGACTGAAAAGTCAGCTGACAGCTCTGATGTCCATCATAACCAAACGTAAACAAAGGATGACACACATTCACACAATGATTATACACACACAGAGAATTCAATTATTACACTTAATTGTGACACAAACTGTCAAAAGAGTGAATGATGAATAAAAGGATGTTTTCTGTCTTTTCATCTTCAGTGATTAACCATTTAATTCACTGAGCAGCTCAGAGGCTTCCGGCAGCTACTGGCATCTTTTAAGATGGAATGTTTTCTTGTGTGTTAGTTAATGCATTGATTCTGTGAATGAATTAAAGCACTTTAAATGTCAATATGACAACTTTTACCATTTCATTAGTTTTTATTAGCTTGCTACATGACATACGCTTCAGTGATGATCAGAACTTCAAGTGTAGATGAATTCCAGATGGATTATATGAACTGAGAATATTTTATTTCAACACTTGGAGAAAAAAGTGGTGGAGTGGTGCTCCGGTGGTGCTAGAGATATGATGGTGAAGTGAGCCCAGTCCTGGACCTCACATCCACCTTGAATGACAGACACATAGAGAGGGCCATGAATAGGTTATAAAGATCTAACTTAATGTTAGCTAGTTAAATCTACCCTTCTCTCTCTTCTCTTTCTTTTTGTCTTCTTTCTCTCTCTCACTTTAGCCAGGTATCACCACGTGTCTCCACTTAATCTATCCTTTCAAATTAAAAGCCCTCTGCAGAGTTGAGTAATCGCAATTTCATGAAATTGCAATGTCTTGCAGCAGCGGGCCGTCGCTGTCAAATGTTAGTAAGGAAAACTCTGGTTACAGATCTTTCCTTCAACATATGATACACATGCACCTACCTTTGAAACTTGAAACAGTAACTGCTCACAACAGTAATTTCAGAGTTAGTTCACCTTATTACGGAGCCCCTAAGGGGACATGGGGGAAAAGAAAGAAAAAAAAGTTGTGGGAAAAAAATACATCTTTGAATTTCTGGTGTGCACCAGAAACTTTCGTGTGCGCACATGAAAGTTTTGCATGCTCAAGGTTTCGCCTCATAAATAGGCTTATTTATCTGAGGCCTATTAGGGTGAAACACCATGAAAGTCTGCACATACACATCAAATTAACCACATACACATTGAAAACTTCACATACACACCATAAACATGTATTTACACACTGCGCATTTACACACCCCACCATCTTAACACAGCGTGACATAGGCTGCTTGTGTGTGTTAATGTACTGACTTCTGGGTACATATGTGCTCATTGCGATGGCACAGAGCACTGTGCACATATATTCTGAGTGTTGGCACATATTATTCAGTGTGCACAGAAGTTGTTTCAGTGTAACCGTGGATGTATTATAAGACCGGTCATGAGATCTGGTGAACCAAGGAGACTCCTCAAAATACCAATAGCCTCCTCCGAATGGCTGCCTGCCATTGCTACTCTCCATGAAGTTTCTACTATCTCCAAGGAGCTGATGGTCCACTGAGCTGCTGCCCATCAGAGTCTACAGGCGCATGCGCAATTAAGCTCCTGAAAACTGTAGAGACAAACGCATCAAGTTGTTAATTTTTTACACGCACAGTGCAATGAGAAACTCAAATATACCCCCCCC
>NW_019525301.1:5400363-5401840 GCF_002814215.2 Seriola lalandi dorsalis
ATCCCCCCCCCCCCCACACACACAGACACACACACACATTTTTTTCTTTTCCCATGCCCCTTTAGGAGCTCTGTACCTGCTAGAAGTTAAAGTGGTGTTCACCAGTTTTGCATGTTTACTATCTTGTATAAAGTCTTTTGTGTCTCTAGAGGGTGCTGTGTGAAGTCTGATTTTACAGGAAATGTTCCAATTTAAAATTCAGTCATCATCCGTCCTCAGGCTGACCGTCAGGGTGAGTCAAACTGAGTGGAGGTTTCCCGGAAAACATCCAGAAATCCAGTTCTGTCTGAACTGCCTTTGTCGGGCAAGACTCAGTCTAATTGCTCTCCCTTCTCTAGTCCCATCTCTGTCTTCTAGCTGTAAGTGGAGTCTGGCCAGTGAGAGTGCACACAAAGGCCACTGCTTTCCTCCCACAGAGTGTGATTAGCATAAAAGATGCATGCATCCAGGTAACTGCACATTAAGTCCACGAAGCAGAAGTGAAACTTTACGAGCTGTACGAACATTGCTACTTTTCGTGGATGTGGGGTCCAAAATCAATCTGCTGTATGTAAAATGCTCACACTCCTAATTCTGTCAATATACAGAGACAAGCTGAAGAATATAATGAATGAATGGCAGAACAAAGTGATGGAGAGAAGGAAGAACAGAGAGACAGTTGGAAGATGAATGTAGAAAGATATGAGAGATGAAAGCAGACGAGTTTTCCAGAGGTCACCCGTCTGTTCCTGTGCTCCTCGCCCACCAATTATCCCCTGGACCTCGTTATCTCAATGCGCTTAATTAGGCCAGCCCAGGATATCCACTAATTTGATTGGACAGGATCCCAGCCTTAGTCACAGTGGTTGGCCAATCACCTCAGAGTTCCTACCCCTGAGGACTATGGGTACCCCAAATTGTCTTTGGTTGAATGCTTATTGGGACGTTAGGATACATGGACAGGGATGGAGCCGAGATGAAGGCATGCATGAACACACGGTCTGATTGATGTGTGATTGTAACAGCTCATAAAGGCTGAGCTGTATCATTGTGAACGCTGCTGAAATTCATGATGTAACACTGGAGGTCAGTGGCTCTAGATTAAAGATCAATGTATTGTGTGTACTGGGTCCAACTAGTCACCTGCTTGCATACACAGAGCAGTACTTTTCAGTAATAGTTATTGGTAAGGTATAAAGGTATAGAATTGCTGTATGTTTCACAGTAGTAGGTCCAATATGATCACCAAGTATTAGGAATTCAAATTTCACATAAATAACATACAAACAGGATGAATTAAGCCATTAAGACCTGATTTTCCCTCCGTTTTAAAACTTTGAAAATGCTTTTCTGAAAATCTTGATGTTCACTATGTAACGTTAACGCCATATTTTAGAATTTACTCTCATTGAAATGGGGCACCAGTCATATCTGAAGCCATGACTTCTCGATTCAATGGATCTCCAGTCTCTACGTCAAAAGAATACAACAGGACAAC
>NW_019525301.1:5402406-5403222 GCF_002814215.2 Seriola lalandi dorsalis
AATAAACTCTAATGCTCTTCACTTTGGCTGGATAACTTTAGAGGAGACTGGCGTTGACCAGATGACTCTAAAATTGTCAAAATCTTCAAAAAGGAAAACTTGATGATGATTAAAAGTTACAAAATTACTCTGAGGCACTTCTGTTGTTTTGGTTCAGTTGGTCTTGACTTGGCTTATAAAAATAAAAGATCGCGCATGTAGACAAAAATGACGGTATGTGGAGCTTGTGGCAAAAGGAAAATTAAAGATGCGAAAAGTTCAAAAATGACTAAGAGCCATGAGTTTGTGGCGAGCAGCTTAGAGCTAAGAGTTTCCATGGCTACAGAGCCAGGCTTTGAGCCGGGACTCTGAGCTTTGAGCAAAGATCTCAGCTTCTAGTTTCTGCATCGTTTCTCGCTTCTCGCATCTTCTTGTCATCTGGGTTTTGCTGACTTTTCTTTCTCTTCTGGTTCTCTTCTGGCCTGTTCTGAACTGACATCTGACCTCTTCTCACCTTCCAGGCTTTTCTGCACTTCTCTGACTTTTGTGACCGACATCTGACCAATGTGTGAATTGTTCACGACTGTTTTATCCCCTGGGTGCTGGCGCATGTTTCAGGGGCGTCACCCATCTTCCCCTGTGTTTCCACTTGGAGAAGAGAGTAATTTTCCACTGAACTTTGGAATAATTTAAATCTAGAGTTTACTTATAGACTCGCACATCCTTTTTCCACCATGACCACAAAACATTAAATGAAATAACATATAAAACTACTTGCACTAATAATGACAGAGAGGAGTAATAGGAGTGTTGATTTCATATTACATCCTTCAAACC
>NW_019525301.1:5403272-5403814 GCF_002814215.2 Seriola lalandi dorsalis
ATCCAGACGTCCGACGACTAAAATCCTTCATCTGGTTCAAATATAGAGCTGAAAACCACCAAGGTGTAAGAAGTGAATGTGGCTTAAAACTAGATAAAAGTCAATGTTGAGCTTCTGTCAGACAAACACACTGACACATGATCATAGAGGATATGATGTCACTGACAGGAGACCAAGGAAACGTTACCATGATTAAAATCACAGATTTCTTTGGTTTGAGAATTGATGGAAACATTTGGAAAAATGTAAGAACACAACTCAACAACATATAGAACACAGGTCTAGATGTTTTTAGATATTTTCCAGATTATAACTTTAAGGCTGTATGAGAACAGAATGTACCAGTATGATGTTTGTTGTGTCCTACACTTAGTACTTTTGGTGTAATTTAAACTGCAGCCTGAAGCCTGATCATTACACTTCAGCTGCTTCAGACTTAGATCCAGATTTCCCTCCTGATATGACACCACAGCATGATGATTATTATCAATCATACTTAATCAACATGATTCATACCATCATATCCTTCACATGTCAGAAGT
>NW_019525301.1:5403864-5408037 GCF_002814215.2 Seriola lalandi dorsalis
ACAGAGAGGCCAGGATTCACACTTTAGTGTTAATCAGTCCTTTTGTTGTTACTTGTCCTCTATAAGAAACAATCAAATATCATTAGACAAAGTCTTATTGTTACAAACTGGAGATTTTGCCTATATTCTCCAGTTGTCTGGTGTCCATTGGTTGATCCTCTGGAGCTGACCCTTTGACCTTTGGTCTGGTTCTGTGTCGTTCGAGCATGCTAAAAGCATGGTCTGTTTGTGAGATAAGGGTCCTTTGTCTCTGTTTCCTATCAATTTGATAGTTTGATGGTGGGAAGAGTCGCAAAGTGTCAATTGTGGATCTGTAACTCTGCATGTCCTTACAGTCAACTTCCTTAATGGCTTGTGACTGATGCCAGGCCACGTATGTACGCTAGAACTGAGACCTTTATTACTCAGAAACATGAAATGAAAACCACTTGAGAGCTTAAACCTGTAATCTTTGGCTTTGCCTTGGAAATTTTATATGGCTGGAAAATCAAGCACATTGGTTATTGGTTCAACTGTTTATACTTTCCTATTTTAAATGTTGATGAACATTAGGCTAAAGGCAATGATTTACAAAAAGCCAAAGGTTTCAGATCTCAGATGGTTTGTATTTGATGTCTCTATCTGCTTTACAATGCATGTCATCTGTCACATGTCTTAAAAATGACATAATCATATCATACATAAAACACTATGAATGAATGAATGTATGAAAGTTAAGTCAGTTTTATTTATACAGCACATTTTATACGGCAGGCATAAACTCAATGTGCTTCAAAATAAAAGCAGGGATACATCATACATGACAAAATGTAAAATAGCATATAAGAAGAAAAATAATTAAATAAATAAAGCAGAACAAAAAACATACAGAATAGGAAGGTATTATTATTATCATTATTCTAAAAGGGAGATAATAATATAATAATACTAACCTACACCACACACTTAAACCTAACTAAAAGCTTGCGAAAAGAGATATGTTTTTAATTGACTTGTGCCAGACATGTATAACTGTATGTCATCAGCATATGATTGATAAGAAATATTGTATTGCTATATTAAGGACCCAAGTGGAAACATTTGCAAATTAAACAGCAGAGGACCTAGAATTGACCCCTGAGGGACTCCATATGGAATGCTAATCTCATCAGATTCACAGTTACCAATAGCTACAGAGAAAGAGACCCCAAAAATTGAAGGTGTGATGTTGGTCTATAGTTAAAAAAAAAACTAGTGGATCCCGGTTACTCTGTTTTAACAGTGATTTTTACATTAGCATGTTTGAGACATGAGGGGAAGATTCCAAAATGTCGTCCTCCACCAAACAGCCAAAAACATTTTTGAGCAACTTAGTAGGCATTGGATCAAGAGCACAAATTGCAGAATTGAGCTGTGCACCACATCATGCAGCTTGTTGGATTGAAGTAGGGCATAGGTGGACAGAGTGTTGGCAGTATGGCGGTGAGAGGAAGGAGAGCGATCACACCCACAGATCTGATTATAAGAGCAAGATATTCAAATGTAGAATAAAAAACAAATGAAATATATATAAAATATCTGAATATCCAGATAAAATTAGTCAGAAGTCAGTACAGACAAGTCACAACCTATATGAGCTATATGTAAGTTCAGCTGTTGCTACATAGCTAGCATTAGCATTAGCAGCTGTGTACTTACCAGTATAGAGGAAACGTGAGTTCAGCATCAAACTTCATTCCTTTACTAACCAACAGCTGTCTCCAGAGGTGGATCAATCACCAATGATAACTCTTGTCTCTGTCACATCTTTTCTTCTACTGAAGTTAGCGTGCTAACCAGCTGGCCCTGACTCATCTCTTTACTGTAGCCTCCAGTCCTGAAGACATAGTTGCTCAGAGGACGTATTATAACCTCTTGTCTTGCAATGATAACGATGGTTGAAGCTCTTGTTCAGACTGGTAAGCTTTGGCCTTCACAGTCACTAGATCTCAGCTGTGGGAATGTTCTGAGCGATGTTTTCGACAATGTTCTCCACCAGCTCCACACACTGGTTCAGGAATCATGTTCGGATTTCCATTTGGATTTGGATTTGGATATTTCATCTGGCTTGGGGACACCTCGGGATCCCACAGGCGGAGCTGGAAAACTTTGCTGGAGCGAGGAACATCTGGACTACTACTACGACCTGCAGCCACCACGACCTGACCTTGAATGAGCAGTAGGAAATGGATGGATGGATGGTGCATTGCACGGTCGTGGCCTTGGAATATGACTGTACATGGGTGACCGAGAGACAAACTTGTGATATAAACATCTATTTACCATATAGTTGATTCTTTATAAAGAAAAAAAGAAAAAAAGAAACATTTAAAAAAATTCCAGAGCTGCTGTAGCTGCTCTTAGTAAATCTCCTGTGAGGAGCATCTCTGTGCACAGGGGCTTTTCCTCTGGATATTAATTTGACCTTTCTGCCGTGAACCTGATTTAATTTTCCATGAACACTAATTTGTTGCTTTGACATATCAGTCTGTGAAATGTATTTATTTAAGCTCACAGAATACCTCAACAAATTGTGTTCATCTTCTATACACACACACTGCATGGTAAAGTAAGATGCATGCATACAGTACATGCTTGACTACATCTCTAATGTATGGACAAGGTAATCTGTTCAAGACCTCATTGTGTGTGCGTGCGTGTGTGTGTGTGTGTGTGTTTGTGTGTGTGTGTGTGTGTGTGTTTGTGTGTGTGTGTGCAGAGTAATCTGAAGTCAATGGAGCGTCGCAATTCATACTTGAATGCCAAGGCAGGGATTAGAGAGGAGTTATAACCATAGAGCCACACAATCACTTCAACTTGTGACCTTCAACCACACACACACACACACACACACACACACACACACAGCCGGTGCTGACAGGTTAACAGTGTGTGAGTGATGGAGGTCAGCTAATGTCATTCACAGCCTCACATGTAGTGTTGTTCTGTGTTGTGCTGTCTTCAGTTCATTAAAGTGTGCAGCAGAAACTGTCTCATACACCACGACTCTACAGTGACTGATACAGTGTGTGGAACCTCAACAAAAATCTATATGATGCTTCTATAATGTTCCTACTAGGGGTCATACTGTACCGTGTCAGGAGAATGTTAACATCACAGAGTGGGTCAATTGCTTCCTGTTAAACAAACATTTAAGGCCAGGTATAAAAACCGCAGGTAACCATAGCAACATGCAATATGTAACTTCTGATGTTAGGGCTCTTTTAATCAAAACAATAACCAAAGATGTTGTGAAATGGTGAAATCATGGGAGTTTTGTCTTCACCACCATTGCAGTCAGCTCCCCCTGGTTTGGATTCCCTCAGTGTCAGTGGTTCAGCAGCTGAATTATCCACAGCGGTGTCCTTCTCTCCATAACAAACACACCAGGGGATTAAAAACATCAAAAACATTGAATAAAACAGTTATACATTTAAAAGCACTGATTTTCAGACACAGTTCAGGAACACAGGACGTCTCCTGAGCTGAGCTGTCTAACATTTACTCAGCTTCTCTGATAACTTAAGATCCAAGATCTTAAGACCAAAAACCTGCATCTGGATAAAATATATAGTTGAATGGGCTGTGGTTCCCATCTAACACACCGGCTCTATGTCACTGAGACTGTCCTGGAAGTGACCAGTTCCCTCTGAGCCTCACCAGACCACATGTTTTACTTTGCTCATTGTGGGACAATATTTCAGGAATAACTGACATGTCTTTACAGAACATATATTTTACTTGCAGCAGCTGTACAGTAGGTCCAGACTACAGTTGTCTGAGCCATTTGTCTTTGTGTCAATCATTTAACTGGACTGTCCGTGTGGATAAATGGTTCTTTAATGTACAGTAGATCCAGTGGGTTAGTGTCAGTCTGTAGACTTGTGTGTCAGTGAAGCGACACTGTTGACTGGATTCATCTGTAGTTTGGAGCAGCCGGTGCACCACAGCACTTACATGATGAATTCTGTATCTGGCCCGTGGTACGTGCATGCATGTGTGTGTGTGTGTGTGTGTTTGTGTGTGTGTGTGTGTGTGTATGTGTGTCTATGCTAGTTGAGTTAATATGACCAAACTTAACAAAAGCCCAGGGGTCTCCTACACACTGCAGTGACACATATAGGTCACCTGCAGTCACACACACACACACACACA
>NW_019525301.1:5408057-5410073 GCF_002814215.2 Seriola lalandi dorsalis
CGTGCATGTGTGTGTGTGTGTGTGTGTGTTTGTGTGTGTGTGTGTGTGTGTGTGTGTGTGTGTATGTGTGTCTATGCTAGTTGAGTTAATATGACCAAACTTAACAAAAGCCCAGGGGTCTCCTACACACTGCAGTGACACATATAGGTCACCTGCAGTCACACACACACACACACACACACACACACAACATGGGGTGAGTTTGTTTTTAGAACATGGTAGTGCGACTTGAAACGACCCAATCACATGCAAACATGTACGCTCATCTGCCTGTTTATGTTTATTTCATCACACATGTTCAGCCACACTCACAACTGAAAAAATATGATGAAGGTCACATGATGTCATAAATTCATATGTATGAGACTCACACAAAATAATTATAGGAGCCAAACAGCCAGCTACTACAATGTGAGTTCAAAGGATCATATGTTGATGTCAAAAAGATGAAGAGGCAGAGGAATGTAATGTGTCTGTGTTGGGGTCGTTTCTTGTACCACTGCTACACACACACACACACACACACACACACACACACACACGCACGCACCCACACACACACACATACACACTCCAGTATCAATGACAGTTTTAGTGTTTTTGTCTCAGTTTGCCTTTTTCTTCTCTTCGTCCTCACATCATCATCGTCCTCACTGCCTTCATCTTCAGACAATGCCACGTCTGTCTGCTGATCTGATCTGATCTTTCTTCTCACAGTGACTTTATGTTGCAGAGATTTTTATAGAGATGCACTGAATTGAAGTTTCTAGCTCTAAAATTAGAGAAGTGACATTTAACAAATGCTCCACACATTATTCAGCGACAG
The DNA here is from genome assembly GCF_002814215.2 of Seriola lalandi dorsalis. NCBI lineage: Eukaryota > Metazoa > Chordata > Actinopteri > Carangiformes > Carangidae > Seriola > Seriola lalandi. The sequence continues at coordinate 5,408,884 of NW_019525301.1, forward strand.
TACTTAATGAAAGTCACAGTTCAGAGCCCTTCATGTGGATCCTGGCCTTTTACTAAACATCCATCACTGGACTTGATCTGTCTTCTGATCCATTTAGTCATAGATGACATCATATCCCCCAAAAGATAATGATGTATTTTATAAAGTGTTAACATTTGTCATGATGTCAGTGGAGGTGGTATTAATCTCATGTTAGGTCGACCCCTGTGCTATAAAACTCCTTGAGAATTTCTGTCTTTCTTTTTATCTATCTATCCATCCATTCATCTAATGCTCTGATAACTCAACAAATACTGACCACACTGCACTGAGATCTCCTGTGTCATGGTCCCCAAAGGATCATTAGTGATGTCTCTGGTGGTCTCCTGACCTCACTCTAAAGCCACCATCTGGCTACAACCTCCATTTATACATGAGAATTATTAACACGAAACAAGCCTCAACACACACTGAGAACATTCACACTCTCCAGAGGATGGACCCTTTATATTCTGGACACTTAATGAGAAAATCCTCAAGAAAAAATAAAATGCTCCCCAGTTGATGAACCCATTTAATTCATATATGAAACCACCCTCAAGTTGCTAAACACAGAGTCTGTAACTTCTGCCTGTAGGCCTCCTAAAGGAGTTTTTTAAATCGAAACAACTGGACTAGGTTATTTGTCTGTGAAGACGTTTCACCTCTCATCCAAGAGGCTTCATCAGTTCGTGTACGCATCTGATCAGGCTAGGACTGGTCCTGGTCCTCCTTCTGCCTCTAGGGGTCTCAATCAAAACAATAACAAAAGATGCCATTGTGTGACATGAAATAGTGTAGGAACATGGGAGTTGAAGATTGGATTAAGTAGATTGCTTCAGTGTCAGTGGTTCAGGAAAACAGAGCCGGTGATTATAACAGTTAAAAACACTGAATAAAACAGTTTCTCTTTAACAATCCGAGATTCAGCGACGCTCTTCAGTGACACAGGACAGGACGTCTCCAGCAGCTGGGAGCTGAGCTGTCTAACATTTCCTCAGCTTGTTTCTCTGATAACTTCAGATCCAGACGTCCGACGACTAAAATCCTTCATCTGGTTCAAATATAGAGCTGAAAACCACCAAGGTGTAAGAAGTGAATGTGGCTTAAAACTAGATAAAAGTCAATGTTGAGCTTCTGTCAGACAAACACACTGACACATGATCATAGAG
>NW_019525301.1:5410579-5419797 GCF_002814215.2 Seriola lalandi dorsalis
GAAACGTTACCATGATTAAAATCACAGATTTCTTTGGTTTGAGAATTGATGGAAACATTTGGAAAAATGTAAGAACACAACTCAACAACATATAGAACACAGGTCTAGATGTTTTTAGATATTTTCCAGATTATAACTTTAAGGCTGTATGAGAACAGAATGTACCAGTATGATGTTTGTTGTGTCCTACACTTAGTACTTTTGGTGTAATTTAAACTGCAGCCTGAAGCCTGATCATTACACTTCAGCTGCTTCAGACTTAGATCCAGATTTCCCTCCTGATATGACACCACAGCATGATGATTATTATCAATCATACTTAATCAACATGATTCATACCATCATATCCTTCACATGTCAGAAGTGAAAACCAGCTGAATCTGAATCTGAGATGTTTTTCTGCTCCTCTGTTAATGAACAGTGTGAGACTAGATACATGTTGTTTTGTTAGAGCAGATAAGCAGTGACTAAGGAGGTGTGTGTGCCTGTGTTTGTGCGTGTGTGTGTGTGTGTCTGAGCAGTCTCTAGTCTAATTGGTTAAGGGATGTGTGAACTGTGTTCTGTTCCCCTTAATAAGAAGCATGGCTGCAGGTGTTTCCCAGAAGTGGGGGAGGTGTGTGTGTGCGCGCGTGTGTGTGTGTGTGTGTGTGTGTGTGTGTGTGTGTGTGCGTGTATGTGATGTCTTTATAAGCAGCAGCACTCTTACAGAAAGCTCCACTGAGTGTATGATTGCAGTCCTTCATGAACACATCAGATCTTGATGCAGAATCAACCAGAGGAAACACAAGCCTTTGTTTTACTGCTCATAGCTTTTTACTGTCAGTAAGCCATACTCATAACATTATCAACATTCTGACAAATATTAAACATCAGATTAAATACAGTGTTATCAAAGGAGAAGAAAAAAAATACACATTAAATGAACATTAAATGTATAGGCTCATTCAGGTTGTCTCTGGCCTGACTCATGTTTGTTACATGGCCTGTTACTCAGTGTATGTTGAGCAGCCATTTTCATTCAGGAGTCGTGTTAACCAAATATTTTCAGTGCTGAGCTCAGGTTCAGGCTTCAGAACCAGAGTCGTCGTCTGGCTCGGTGCATTAGATTACGATCAGGTGAGCAACCGGTTTAAGTGCATGGAGGAAGGTTTTGGTGTGTTCATATTTTAATTGTAATTGTCTGATTCTGTAAAATTTGTTGTTGTTCAGATTTGCCTGTTTAGGCACAATGGCTGCAATGTTTTAGTTTCCTCCACTGTCACTCTCTCCATGCACTTATAAATGCAAAATCCCTCTTGTCTTTGAAAATTATTAAACCGATGAGGTCTAATTATCATTAAAAATTAAAATGACAGGCGATGACAGATCATGATGGAATTTCTACGACCCTGTCCAACAGAATGATGGACATTGAGGAGATCTAACACAACCGTTGCTCAGCAGAGATGAAACTAGTATGTGGGAGTGACATTGTTCAGCAGGTTCAACTAAACAGTGAATAAATGTGCAGACATACAGTGCAAATACCAAATTTACCAAATACCATGTTAATGTTCATGTGCGGTTGTACTGAGCAGACATACAGTAGACCTGTGTGCCTTTGTGAACACGCACGCCTGGTTAACATGTTTGTGTATGCATGCCTGTGTGTGTAAGTGAGTGTGTTTGGCGCAGATGTTCCTCATGGCTTCATGCCACAGATGGTCAGCCAAGTCTTCTTCTCTTGTTCTTATGTCGTCTTGGCACGTCATTAGACATGCAGGGGCTTGTACATGTTGCATGTTTGTGTGTGAGTGTGTGTGTGTGTGCGTGTGTGTGTGGTGTGTGTGTGTGTGTGTGTGTGTGTGTGTGTGTGTGTGTGTGTGTGTGTGTGTAAGGGGGAAGTGGGCTAAGGAGGCTTAAAGGGCTAAATGAATGAATGACCCGTGCCTCCGCTTGGTCCTCAAGGCCCCACCAACTCATTAACTGTAGAAAAACGACCACACCTCCTGTTGCTGGAGACAAAGACGTGGGGGATTGAAGTGTGTGTGAGAGTGTGTGTGTGTGTGTGTGTGTGTGTGTGGTTAGGCAGGTTTCTTCAGAGGGTGGGGGTCAGAGTGTGGACAATAGGCTTGGCGCGCGACAACCTTTATTTGACTTGACAATAAGGGAAGAAGTGTTTTACGCCTGCTGGACACATACACACACACACACACACACACACACACACACACACACACACACACACACACACACACTGCTGCCATGTCCTGCTGTCACTGTGTCTAGTCTGCTGGGGACTCAGTCCTCCCGCTGCCCCCTCATCATTTTACTCCTCAAACCTTTTCAGCACTTTCTCTGTTGTTGAGTTTCCAGCTCTGTGTGAAGACACAGAGAGAAAACACTGTTTATTCACAGACAACAAGACCCGCAGCTTCCCCTCATTATTTACTATTACATTATTCCTACATCTGTCTTCATACGTCTTGATGTGTACAAGGTGAACTGACCTGCTAGTGTTTGTCTGATCCCTGATCAGTTCAACCACTGAATGATCTGTGTGGTGAGAGAGCACCATAAAGCTTTTATCTGGCAGGTAGTTCATTTAAGATTCACTCATGTGTTTGTGTTTGTGTGAGTGTTAGCCTATGGACAGCTGAAAAGAGTGTAACACTGAGTGAAAGCGCTTGCACACTGAGGTGAGGTGGGTAGAGATCATCCAGCAGTGGTGAGTACGTCCACCTGCAGACTTCATGTGTCTGGTGCACAGAAACCAAAGGCAGAGCAAACCAGCAGGACTTACATAGGACAGTTAGCAGAGTCCTGTGGCACAGATATTATACAGGGTGCTGAATGTCCGATAAGAGGTTTATGGATGAATAGTAGGGCTACATGATATGAAAAAATGTACTATTATTTTGGCAGATATTGCAATCATGATATAAGCCATGATTTCAGCTCACCATTCATGGTTGAAAATAATGTTGTTGTGATTTTTTGGGGGTGTTGTACCAAACAAAAATGAAAAGGTGCAGGTGTTTATGATGCTTCTGCACCAGAGAGGAACAACCACCTGCTTACAGACTGCAGTGGTGAGTGAATGAATCTGAGGGGAAAGATCACCATGATCCAGGACTGATAGAAAAACTCTATACTCTCTACTTTTCCTACAGTTCAAACAGAAGCTGCGTCTGCTTCTGAGATTCTCATCAGTGACCTGTTACTATTGTCACTAAACTACCGAGGCACATCCTTTTTCTTCTTCTGCTGTTTTTGTCAGCCAGGGGAGACTGGTGACAGTTGCAACAAGGGTTATTCCTCCAATCAGAAACATGCTAGAGTGATGCTCATACTGCACATGCTCAGTTAGACCCTCCCTCCACCAGGAAGTCAGAAGACACATTCAGCATCTGCTGCTGCATTTATTGAGAAAAATATTTTGGAAGTGTGGGAGTATTTTTTTGCTTGTGGTGTATTTTGTTTGTATTTCTGTTTGAATCATTGTTGTGTTGACTTCTGAATGACGTGTTAGCATGTGTCAAGGTCAGTGTGTGTAGCACGTGATGCTCTGTCATGGCCGACAGGCTGCAGACGGTTATTCTAACTGTCCCCAAAGTAAACAGCCGAATCACAACAGACCACTCAACAGTGTTTTTAACATGTTTAGTTCAAAATAGGAAATACATACAGCTAATTTTGTCCCATAGAACAACAGAACAATAATAACTGCTCATTGTAACACATAAGAGAAAACAAATAAGTTATTTTGTCAGCCTCTCATGATATTAGGGAGGTTCTATGCTCTCCACAAAACAAAACACAAAAACTCTTCTATGAATGTCATCAAATAAATATATAATATGATCATGTCTTGTCAAACAATGCACATTTTCAGAATACTATGCTTATGGAGACAAAAAGCAAACAGTTATCATCTCAATTCATCTCAATTCATCTCAATTCTTACATTCAAATAAATGTAATGAATGATATGTCATATATAATCATCTTTAAATGGTTTGGGTAATCAGCAGGCAGATGTGAGTTTATTATATAAAAGTTTGGTTGGTCTCTGAATAACTGAGAGAAATGCAAGTATCACCCTCTGTACTCTGTGAAAACACAGGCCGATTGTTGTGGCCAGTGTCTCTGGTGTGTTAACACTGAAACAAAGAATCTGCTGAGATCAAGGAGTGTCCCTCAGCAGAGAGCACCAGCAGCCGCACCATCACACATGTCTGAGACAAAGAACCACTCAGACTGTCCAGGTCACAGACCAACTTCACTTTCACCTGCTGTAGCGCTGTAAACAGTTTCTCTGTGTGAAGGTGTTATTATTGAAATTCCAGGTGACACAGATAATTCACTAATTAATACAAAACACTGCATGTGAACCATTTAGACAATAATGAAATGCAGAAATATCATCAGACTCCAGCTAAATTAGCTGGAAGAAGATTCAAGCCACCAGGTATGAAGCTGAAAACACTGTTTATTAGCATTAATTAGTATTCATTAGGATGTATTGAATTATTCATGGTGTTGAAGTGTGTTGCTCAGAATATTCAAATCATCTCACGAGTGATGAGATAAATCTGCAGCAGATCTTCATCTAGTGGATCGGAATCTCTTCGTTGTTGGCTTTTTTTTAAAAAAAGAAGGAAAAAGTTTTTTAATGTTTTATACATAAACAGTTTCTTCTTCTTTCCCTGTTTGTTGCGGACTGTTGTGTCCAGATGTGTTACCTGTTTTCAGTGCTGAGACCACGTCCACCTTCTGTCAAAGTACAGGATTAAACCTGATTGTTCCTCTGTGTGTGTGTGCGTGTGTGTTTGTATGGGGGGCTGTATATGGGCGGATATTCATCATCACTGTAGCCATGGCAACGGCCGCTCAATTACCCGAGTGTGTCTTGTTTATCTGCAGACAGCGAGTCTCTCTCTTCCTGACTGTCTGCAGCAGCTGCTCCCTCACCACTCCCTGTCTCTCTCTGCTTTCCCTCTATTTTCATCCCTGTTTGTCACTTTGTCTCTTTGTCTCTCTCTGTCAGTCTCTCTGGTCCCAAACACTGAACACACTCAAGATGTATTCCGTCTGCAAATCAGAAACAGAAAACATTCATCTGTGAAATATTCATGTTTTTTTTGGCTAAACTGGACACAGCCACATCTGTCTGATGGAGCTCAGTGCTGGGAAGAAGCCAGATGTTACAAAGTTCACTCTGCTGCCTCTTCTCCCCCAGATAGCTGCAGGAACTAAACTCAGATACAAAACCAGCTATTAAGAATTCCTTTCCCCATGAACATTCAGCCGTGTCTCCTAGAACTGATGTTTCTATACAACTAAACTACAACAGCAAATGTGTTTTGTAGGAAAGATCATCTGAGGCTTCATGTGTTTTTGAATGAATTGTAGCGGTTTCCTGGGGAGTTGGGCTGCCAGTCAGATTCAGTCTGATAAATATTTATAGGTGGGTGGAAGCCACATTTATTGAAAGCAGAAGGTGGATGATGGACCTATACAGTGCATGACTGTGTTTTTACAGAGTGTAATCATGGTGAAACAAATAGCTAATGATGTTTCATGTGGAAGAGTTTGGTTTTAATTTCAATAAATGTGACAATAAAAGTCTGTTGTTGATCCTAAACACTGCTTCTAATGGCACTGGATCAGCACTGTTTATTGTGCGAAGGAAGCTGCACACAAGTTGTAGCAGCCACATTTTGAAGTTTTGCTTTTGACCAATCAGCAACAAAAGTCCTGCAAATCCTAAGACTAGTACCTAGTACTTGTAGGAGTACTAGCACTATCCATGAAGCAGGAACTGCCAGGAACGGAGGCTGAAAGCAGGTGAGGCTGCTGAGTTCCTGAAACGGTTGCTGGGTTATCAAACTTTACCAGGATGATGTTTGACCAAACTGATTCCCATAAAAACTACACAGGTGCACGTGACATGAGCGCACAGAACAGAGGGAACATTTCTGCTCTGTGGTCACACGAGCACGGGGCCGTGACAAGCGCTTGCTCGACCCTCCCTCCGCACTCGCTCACTTGTCAAGTTCACTTTTCACACACACACACACACACACACACACACACACACACAAAGCATACACAAAGCACATTTTTGGCTCCGATCCTAAACTCCGTGTTTGTTCTAATGAAGCGGCTCGCTGGTCGCTTCATTAGAGTGAAATAAACAACAGAGAATTGTGGGAAGGTTCAGGGTGTCCTCGCTCTGGTGTCCCTCTGTGGTCAACATGTGTGTGTTTCTGTCTGTGAATTTTAAAGTCGTCTCCTTGCTCTCCTCCTCCTCCTCCTCCCTCGCTCTCTCCCTTCATCTCTGTCACTGTAAATTTTTAAACAGCTCAATTAGTGAGAAACCAGATACTGGTGAAGGGAGCTCTTCATGTGTGACCATGCATCTGTGTGTGTGTGTGTGTGTGTGTGTTTGTGTGTGTGTCTCAGAGGCTTGTCATGCTGTGGTGGAATGTTTAAGATTTTATTACATAAGATGAAATAATAATTAAACTTTTTCTTCCTGTCACTTGCATCAGAAATCACATCCTTCACAACTGAAACAACTGAAAGACTTGATAATGTCGATGTCCTCTGTGGATAAACGGTCACACGTCTGCTCAGAGATACAAATAAAAAACATCCTTATAGCTGCAGATCTTTACAGCACCATTCTGTTTGCACCATGACAAACAAAATCACTGTTTCTTCTTCTAATTACAAATTATTCTAGTTTTAAATGGATCCTGCTCATGTTTTACTAGAATAATTTTTTTATGGCATATTTTTATAATAATTACTACGTTTTAACAAAAACCTTTAACTTCTAATTTCATATCACCTCATGTTGCTAATGATGAAGTTATTACACATAACTGATGTATCTTGTTTAAGCAACTAATGTTTCCTTAAAAAAAGAAAGAAGAAACTTATAACATTATCCAGCATCAGCCTCCGAGGCTCAAACATGATCCAACACTGAAGAACCAAAAGCTGCAGTTCCTCTAATGACCACTAGAGTCTGGCTCCAACAGTGAGTCAGTCCCCATAGACTCCCATGTTAAAATGTCCAACTTTACAGCAGAAATAAACATGTTTACAGCCTGGTACAAAAACTGTTTTTGGTCTCTAGAGCTAATTTCCTCCTTCACGACACCTGACCTGTAGTGGTAGTGGTAATTATGTTTACGTAGTATAAAGAGATACAAAGTCTATGTCAGGAGGAGGTTGCTGTGAATGGATGAATATGACACAGGAGGGCGGTGATTGGTTCTTTTACCGCTGACCGTTACCATGTTGTTAACATTGTAACCATGATAATGAAGATCGTCTAATGTTGAGGAAGTACCCATCATCATATATCCACACACCAACAGCCATCTTTTCCTGAACCTAACCAAACAACGAGCATTTCATGAGGTTAGCTGCATGTTTATTATTGTAACCATGGTGACAAAGGTTCGGTACACCTGCTTCAGTAGGGGCATCACAGGGTTGACCTGTGTGGTTGTTCAGATAAGAGGAACTCGTTATGTTGTTCTGTGTATAACATGTTGTTATAGGGTGAAGAAGAACCCGTGAACCTGATGAACCTGATGAACCTGATGCACAGAATGTACAGTCGACATGTTTATTTCCCTGCAACACCGACCCCCACTAATCCAGACCACATGCCGAGCTGAGACATTTGGTGATTGTGCAACAGGCCTATAAACAAGATATGTGAAAACATATGGAGCTCAGAAAGTTTTCCACTCTGGATCTTTGCCATCTGCTGTTGAAAGTGTGTTTGAGTTGGAGTTTCACCCAGATACAGGCCAGTGTGTAGGTCATCTAACACTCACATCTGAGCGTGCTCAGGAGGATTTATTGTGGCGTGCCTCATCCTCTGTGCCTCAGTGTGATGTTGCTGTGTGTTATTTGAAAGGCACACTGGACAATAGCTGCAGTCTGTTCCTCCTCCATGTTGTTTGTTGAATCCTCCGTCCACTGGACAAAGCCTTATTGATATCAGCCCACATACTGTATCTGCTTAGCATGGATCAGGCCTGGACAAACACACACACACACACACACACACACACACACAAAATGTATTGGAATTTTCTGTATTTGTGGGGAAACAGTCGTCATTTGGACGCCCATACACACCAACAAAGAGTGTGTCTGTGTGTTTGATGGGTGACATTTCAGTTTGAGAGTAGTGTTGTTGTTCTCAGTTTGTTGTGTGACACAGACTCATTAAACACACACTCATTAAACACACACTCTGACATTCATTCTCCATAGTCTAGTGATTGAAGACTGTTTCTCCATCTACATGACGTGTGTGTCCCTGCAGTCACTGGTGTTAACGAGTCATACAGCAGTGTGTTACTGTGTGTGTGTGTGTGTCTGTGTGTGTGTGTGTGTGTGTGTGTTTATATGCGCGTGTGCATGTGTGTGCTCTATTTTATTGTCATTTGATTATAAAACCAAAGTCTCTCAATGCCCAGGGTCAGATCTGCCCCTCCCACACCCGGTTCAATAACCACAGGACATGGCTGTACTCTGTGTGTGTGTGTGTGTGTGTGTGTGTTTGTGTGTGTGTGTTTGTGTGTGTGTGTGTGTAGGGGTCAGAGTTAATTAACAGCCTCTGGCCCCCTTTGGCCAACACTGTAATGAGTCCAGTTATTGTCTAGCCATGAAGTTGTCTTCACGTCTTCTTTCCTATCTCCTTCAATTTACTGTTTCCTCTTTCCTTACTTTCTCATTCACTCTATTATTTTCCAACATAATCAAGCGTGAGACTCTGGTGTGTGGGAACAGGAAGTTCTTGGCAGAGATTTATTGTCTCAAGGTTTCAAGTAAAGGTTTTTTTTTATCATTTGTTGTTGATCATGTTCCTGGGCCCCCCCTCTCTCTCCCTGACCTTCCTGTCTGTCTCTCACTGTGGCTGTCAGAATAAAAGCAAAAGAAAAACCTTAAAAATAAGAGCAGTTGTCTTGCCAGTCAAGTCTGTAACATTCATGTCTGAGGGCATCATGTGTGTGTGTGTGTGCGTGCGTGTGTGTGTTGTGGTGTGGTGTGAGTGCACAAGTGCACTTGTCTTGATGTGTGTTTGTCTGTTTGCTTGTCTGTTGAGATCTGAGCAGAGGTCAACTGACTGAGTCCATCTGGGTTGTTGTCTGTGAATGTCTTGGCGCACGTCTTAAGGGGATGCAGGGGGGGGGGGGGGGGGG
>NW_019525301.1:5419953-5439953 GCF_002814215.2 Seriola lalandi dorsalis
CTTTAAATCCTCCTTCCTCCAACTGACCCTCTCTATCTGCCTCTGTCATGCTCTTTCTGCATTTTCTTCACCAATCAGTCCATCTCAACATTTTGAGTTTATTAATTCAGAAAAGTCTTATTTCATTTCTTTATGTGACTGTAAAAGTTACTAATAAACTTAATTTAAACATCATGCTCCTTCACTCGTTAGTGTGGTTGCATCTGTTTGTGCAGGACAGTTTACACCTGTGTCATCGTCATAGTGACCTCACATTAATGTTGTGTGTGATGGAAGGTAGAGGAAGGAAAGATTCACATGTCATGTCACCATTCAACTTCCTAGGCCTGGGCTGATATTCAATAATAACATAATATTGAATATTGTGATATTTCCCACCATATGCAATATTTTTTTCTTTTTCTTGCAGTTTTGCAGTCTGTCCAGCTGCTGAGTCCAGCCCTCGTTTCACTGATTTGTTATTGTACATTGTGCATGAGCAAGTGACACACAAAGTTTTGAACTGCTGTTTAGTGGCAGCATCACTAATACCTGAAACCTGAAATATAATAACATAGTTATATATTGCAAAAAGCACCTGAAACATAAAGTATAATAATATTGTTATGTATTATTTAAAAAAAAACAAACAACTGAAAAATATTATAACCCAAAACCTGCCATAATTGAAATTGTGGCTATTGCTGAAAGTTGGTTGGGTGAAGATAAAATATAATGTGCACTCTCTAACCACTGAGTCCGGTTTAATAACACTGAATGATGGACCTCGGCTGACAGGAGATATTTGTATTTGTATTCACATGAATCAACATTATGCTTGTGCGTAGTAATACGGCTGTTCACTGGTTCACAAAATGTAGTTCCAAAGATTTTGCCTTTTCTCTATAGTGGAGAGCCAGACAGGAACTATGGGGATGGGAAGAGGGGGTCACATGAGACCAAGTTCCACCGCTGGATTCAATCTGAGGATATCACTGTTTAAGTGGTTCATGAGGACACACCATTCAACTTCCTAGGCCTGGGCTGATATTCAATAATAACATAATATTGAATATTGTGATATTTCCCACCATATGCAATATTTTTTTCTTTTTCTTCAAGAAAAATAGAATGGTGTGTCCTCATGAACCACTTAAACAGTGATATCCTCAGATTGAATCCAGCGGTGGAACTTGGTCTCATGTGACCCCCTCTTCCCATCCCCATAGTTCCTGTCTGGCTCTCCACTATAAGAAAAGGCAAAATCTTTGGAACTACATTTTGTGAACCAGTGAACAGCCGTATTACTACGCACAAGCATAATGTTGATTCAGGCCCTGATCAACAGCTGGGTTCACTGACTGCACGCAATATCTGAGGTCCTGTCCTCACAGAGGAGGGGCGGGTCTGCACTCTGCTCTAGAGCTGGAAAAAACCCAAGTGAGTCTTGGATGGACTGAAGATCAGTTTGATATCTGATATAGATCTGTTCATCTGACTGTGGGTAAGATGCTAATTAAAGTTTGCACCATGATGGAGCATCTCATTTACATACTGTGTTTACTATCCTATTATTATATTTGTTCATGCATTTTGCTGGTTTTTGCTTCCGAACACACACACACACACACACATACACAGACTGACCGACCTTCCTTAGAGCCACATCTCGTCCATGAGAAAACAAAGATAGCCTCCAGCTGAAGTGTGTGTGTGTGTGTGTGTGTGTGTGTGTGTGTGTGTGTGTGTCAAGAGGGGGTTCTCTGCACTACATGCATGGACAGCTCTGTGTGTGTGTGTGTTTGTGTGTGAGAATTTGGTCTCTGCATTCATGCATGATCGGCCCTATCTCTGTGACCTGCATGTGTACTGCATGTGAATGTGTTCATGCGTGGCTGACGTGTGTGTTCAGGCTTTTATGGGTTACGTGTCCATGTGAGGAGACTGTGGAGGAAACACATCAGGTCCTGAGTGAGTCTGAGTCTTTAACACAGGAAACCAAAGACAACACAAAGACCCGCTCTGTGTTCACCATGTAATAAACCACAGAGCAGAATCTCCTGTTTGATAAATAATAATCATCTTCTGCACCTGGACCCTCTCACAGGTAGATCCAACAACACATTGTACTTCATCGTCCTGCTCCTAGTGTAACACTGATGCTGTCCACACACTGCGAGTAATAAAGATTATTTTCTAAAGTTAGAGCTGCTTGAGTCAGTCAGTCTGGAAATAATTACTGCCAAGAAAACAGAGCAGTTGAAAACAATTCAACAACAGATGAAAAGGTGTAATATAACAAGCTACACATTATTCCTCCTCCTCTCTTAACAAAACACCACCTACTTGATGTCAGTAGTAACAGACACTGTCCCTGCTACACTGACACCAACCTGTCAATCCTGGCATCTGACAGGAAAAACTAAATGGTCCAAAAACATCTGTTCCATCAGACCAAACATTAATTCAATAGGCAGGATGCTCAATCAGAAAATAAATGGGAAAGGAAAATAACATAATAACAGTAGAGTACGAAGTTGTGAAGACCACAACCTTTCGAGGTCTACAAGTCTGAACATAGTTCACAACAACATCAAATTATTATTAAATGGTTTTTAAACTGACAAAGTGTGTCACTACAAACTTCATCTTTTTAGGAGAAACAATGATCTGAACAGCTGATAGTTTGAATATAGTTTGTTAAAGTCAAACCAACTCTGTAGAAATTTCAGTTCTTAATGTTTGCTTTGCATTTCATATCATGTCATTTTAATTTCATTCAGCTGCTTGATCAGGGGAATTATCTCGTCAGATAATGAATTGCAATAAAATGTTTCTGCTGTATCCTGATAACTTAGCTGATACCTAAGTATCAGAGACGGGATCAGGAAGGAAATCATGTTGTTGACTTTAGGCAGATTTATAAGAAGACGACGTCTCTGTTCCCAGTTCCACCTACAAACGCTCCGATGAAACGGACGATCGTTTATCCAAAAGGAGGAAACCTGTCACTGAACTGATCAGTGGCCATTATTATTTAAAATGTGTATTTTCGTTTAGCACAACACAACATAACATGACATCATCTGTTCTTGTACTGAAGAGGATTAGGGCCACGTGTGATTTTTTCTTTTTTTTGTCGAATTGTTCTTTTCATCTTAGAATTCTGAATGTGAATGTGTGTGAAGTGTGTTTAAAGTGTGTGTGCTGTGTTCTGTTTTGGTTGAGGTTAGTTTTACTCTCAGTTTAGTTTGAATCATCCTGGTTGAGCCTGAAAAAGGAAACAAGCCTCTGTGACTTCACACACAAACACACACACACACTGTGTTTCACTTGTATTTGTGTGTGGGACAGTTGTGCATCACTTGTAATGTGTGTGCGTGAGTGTGTTTGACAGCAGTGGAGACGGTGTGTGTGTGTTTGCGTTTGAGGCTTATTAATAATGCATGAGGTGGGAGGGGTGAAGGAGAGGGGGTGGTGACAGATGGAGAATCGGTGTGTGTGTGTGTGAGAGAGAGAGCGAGAGAGAGAGAGAGAGAGAGTGAACGGTCTGAGAGTAGTGAGCGAACAGAGAGACGGAGAGAGTGAGGAGAGAACAGACTGAATGACAGAGATGGACACACTGTTGTGTTTTCCAACATTTATACACTTGTAACGTGTGTTGTCTGTGTGTGTGTGTGTGTGTGTGTGTGTGTGTCTGAGCTGGATCTGATTGACAGTTGCTCAGTCTTTGTGTTTGCTCTTTGGTTTTCTTGGATGCTGAAGGATCTGATGTGGGAGATACAGAGTCACCCAGCACTGCTTTACACCTGGACGCAAGAGCTGCACTGACTGAGGTACTGATACACATTTATACACGTGTGTGTGTTTACACTTTTATTTCCTGTTCAGAATTTAGAGTTGTCATGTTTGGACTGTGTGAATAGAAGTGATTCTCAGCCTCCTAGCTGAGATATGTGATTGACAGTGTTCACATGGATCTGTTGTGTTCATGTTACCTCACTCTTAAAGCTCCCTGCTGCTTTCTCTCTTTGTCTTTACATTTATCTTATTTCTCCATCTAAAGTGGATCCGTGTGTTTATGTATTTAGTCATGCCTCGTCCTCACACAGTTCAGTTCAGTTCCCTCTGTCCCATCACTCTGGACATGATGTGATGTGGCTGCTGTCTCACCACAGTGACTCAGGGCTGGTTACACTTACAGTTAAGAGTCTCACACCAGCTGTTGGACGTCTCATGCTGGTAGACTCCAGTGAACAACTATTGAACAGTATTGACTGATATTACTTATGGATTTAGATAATTCTAGCTAACCAGTAGCAGGGAAAGTTCTGAGACTCACGCACTTGATTAGCACAGCAGCTAATGTGTGTAGCAGAAATGAGACTCTTGACGAGTTAGCTAGCTCTTTTCGACCCAGCTGACCACTTCTCAAGCAACTAGAGTCTGGAGTTTACTACAGCTATGTCCACACTAACATGTTTTAGTTTTAAAACTCATCTCTTCTGCTACGTTTACTCCTAGCGTGACTCCTGGACCCGTTTTAGTTTGAAAACTCTAGGGTTGTGCTTTATTTTGAAAACGCTGGGATTGTATTTTATTTTGAAAACTCTGAGGTTGTGTTGTAGTCTGGACGGACAGAAACTGAGACCTTTGGAAACGATGATGTAAGACACCCACGGTCTCTCCTGATTGGCTCTCATCAGCCTGGACTACCAGTGGTGAATACAACATGATAATGAATCACAGTGAACCCTCGTTTTTCGCAGGGGTTACGTTCCAAAAAGAACCCGTGATAGGCGAAATCCGCGAAGTAGTAACCTTTATTTTTTTTTCGTTCGTATCCAGCGTAATGTTTTTTTTTTATGCAGTCATTAATCCACAAAGCTAATGCAGACTCCATCCTTACCATGGTCTTGTTGCGGACAGTTGCAGCCCTTTTTGCATCCTTATTAAAACTTATTGCTGCTGTCGTCCTTATGTTATTTTCCTCCTTCTTTATGGAACGAACGGAAGATTCATTAATTCCGTAATGGCGACCTACAGCCGCATAGCTTCTACCTTCCTTTAGCATGTCCAGAAGTTTAACTTTTTCTGCAATAGTTAGCATCTTCTGCTGTTCCTCCTTCAGAGGATTTACTGTAACTAACCAACTGCAGAGAAGGCAGTCTACTTCCTGTTTACACTTCCTGTTCACATGCTCAGTGTACCTGAATGGTCATGTGATATGTGTTTTCAGGTGTGTTGTTGGACGGAAGTTGTTTTTGTTTTAAAATGAAAATGCAGTAGTGTTGCCAAAGTCTGAGTCATCTCTCTGTCAGACCATGTAATTGACTGTATCTTTATTGACAGACTTTGATTCAGACACGAACATGTTCTCTCTGCATGTGGTTGAACACAACCCAGGTAAAACACACCAGCTGTTCTGTAAACATTGTCACATTTCTCTGATTGGTTCATGAGTTCTGTTGGTGGATGACTTATCACTCTCCATAGATCTTTGGTTGATCTGATACCGATCAAATCTCCGGACTATGAACCACAAATTTGAATCTTCCTTCAAAATTCATCTCTCTGCTCTTCTGCCTTGAACGTTATTGGTCATATATAATGTCACGGGAGATAGAGCGGGTTGTCCACTAATCAGAAGGTCGGTGGTTCAATCCCGGCTCCTCCAGTCCATGTGTTGAAGGCAAGATACTGAACCTAAGAGTGTGTGTGTGTGTGTGTGTGTGTGTGTGTGTGTGTGTGTGTGGTAGAAGCACTGTATGAGTGTGTGTGAATGGGTGAATGTGGCTTGCAGTGTAAAGTCCTTTGAGTGGTTGATAAGACTAGAAAAGCTCTATTATAAGAGCAATCTATTTACACGATATGTTTGTGCCTTGTCAACACAGATTCGTCTGTTAAAGATTTGTTTAGAATCTAATTAGCCATGAGAAGGTCTGTACTACGAAGCAGGATCTGAGGTTATAGAGGTGACTTCAGGTTTAACTCTGGGTTTTCAGTCCTATGACGGTGGTTCACTTGTTACCGAGGTGAATGGCCATGGTAACTTACGCTGAACTCCTCACCTGTTTTGAAGCAGGTTGACACAACAGCCAAACTACTGACCAATCAAATCACTGGAGTCATCATTCCTATAGGATCCTGACAGGGACAAAAGAGTTTACGATAAAGTGATAAAGCAGAAGATATAAAATATAAAAAATCTGTGGAATAGTTTTCCTGTTTGAGTCTTTCCATGTGTCCACACCGTTTTAAAACAAAGCTTCTGAAAAAATGCACAGAGAGTTGATCACGCTAAATAAATAGCCTGTATAATAACTGACAGTGATGAAGCTTTTACTCTCTTCTTCAGAATAACACGAAGAGACTCTGTGACCACAGCTGGAAATAAAAACTAAACCTCTGATGTTTTTGATTAGAACAATTTAGCCACACACTGTTAATTATTTCCATGATTATAAATGAACATTTCAGTCAGACTGACTCATCAGACATCAACTACTTCTCTCCTCTCTGCAGCACAAACAGTCTGACATTAACTTTAACTGTTTTCTCTGCATCACATGTTCATGAGTGTGTTCATTATCAGACTGAAGAGTGAAAATACTCAAACATAATGATAATTCATGCACTTATTTACAATATATCTTTAGTCTGACTTTAATAGAAATGATATTTAGACATTGAAATAATATTTTTTATTCCAGTCACGTGATCATGATCATACTTCATTCATAGTTCAGACGATGTTGCTTATAATTAACAACTCAGGGTAAACCCAGGGTTAACTGAGCCAGTTGATAACCAGCTGTTAGGGTCAGTTAAGCCAGATACAGTAGTAGTAGTTGTGGTACAGGCTCCGCTCTCCTTCCTGAAAACAAATCAGATGATCAATGACAGAACAAATGGTCTGGAGAATAACTGTTCGTTCTGTGAAGATCTGATAATCAACAAAGAACGTGTCACTTCACTATACTTCATGTTATCAGTGGTTAGCTGTAATAGAATGAGACCCTGTGAGAGCCTTTCTTTGAACTTTGACCTTTTCTGAGGTCAGATTCACGTCAATAAAGACGGTTTGATTATTGTTTACTGGAGAAGAAACGTTAGGCTGCTGTTCTTTGTAACCACACTGTGTGTAACTATGTGTGTGTGTGTGTGTCTGTGTGTGTGTGTTTGTGTGTGTGTGTGTACACACATACACACAAACACACACACACACACACACACACACACACACACACACGTTTACCAGACAGTTCTCTGACAGATTTTTATTTTGTGTGTTTGTGGGAGGATTACTGCATTAATACATTTCAAGTGTTTTCCATCGTGTGCAGGTGTGTGTGTGTGTGTGTGTGTGTGTGTGTGGTGTGTGTGTGTGTGTGTGTATGGGTAAGTGTTTGTTCAGGGATGCGGGTGGACAGTAGTGGGAGTGCCAGAACACTCAATGCACACACACACACACACACACACACACACACACACACACACACACACACACACACACACACACACACATTCTGACATACACAAATACAGTCCTTCTTTGTTCTGGAGCATCATTGTGAAGAAAAGGTTAATGCAGCCAGAAAACAGAGAGAGAGAGAGAGAGAGAGAGAGAGAGAGAGAAAGAGAGAGTGAGGGAGAGAGACAGAGAGAGAGGGAGAGAGAGAGAGAGAGAGAGAGAGACTAATGGACGACGACGGCCTTTCACTGCAAATATTTGGTCAAGGGTCTCATACTAACCATCCCCTCCCCCGTCCTCTCTCTCTCTCTCTCTCTCTCTCTCTCTCTCTCTCCTCCCCCATCCTCTCTACCCCCCCTCCATGGCCAAAGGGAGAAGATCAGAACAAATTGTCACTTTGTGATCTGCCCACGTTACATGGCTCTTTATTTCTTCGAGAAAGAACAGAGCTGGAGGCCACGAGTCAGATCCTGATCATCTCAGCTGCTGCTGGTTCAGTCGGTGTCAGGCAGCAGCCTCATGTATCTTCATTTCTATCCTGCTCCAAGTTGACTGAGGCACAAAATATATATTTTTTAGCATAAAATAAGATTTATGTTGATTAAAAATGATTGATAAAAATGATTGATTAAAAATCATATATAAAACAATATTAGATTTTAAAAACATTTCTTCATCAGTCTGCTCTTCCTCCTCTTCACTGCTGCTCGGACTCTTATATTTTATGTAATCGTAGAGATTTAGCTCTAGATGACTCCTCTACTGCCATGTCCAGTTAATCTGTTGGCTGTGATTGTGTGTGTGTGTGTGTGTGTGTGTGTGTGTGTGTGGGCGGGGGGTGTAGTGTAGCCAGATAGCACTGAATAAGCCCTCATCAGCAGAATATCCAAATAAAAAAACATTGCACACAGCAGAAAGTGACTTCCTGTCATGACATATTCTGTGTGAAGCAGGAACCGGAGGAGCTGAGGCTCCGTCTCTCCTCAGCAGAGCAGGAGGAGCTCTGCATTAAGGGTCTGAGTGGAAACATTCTCACTATGCTAAATACTAATTCCTTTGTGGTCACCATCAAAACACAGCTCGTTGTGCCGAGATGAGGGGACAAACTGACGACAGGAGGAAACCATGTGACTGTCAGAAAGATACTTTGTGTGAACTGATGATCAGGATCATGTTTCCTCCAACCTTAGCGACCATGTGGGTCATTTGTCCCCGTCTAAGAATATGACCCACAGTGGCAGATATACCACAGCTTCCTCGTCATGGTAACAATAATAAACACACAGTTAAGATTAGGGATTTCACGATACCAGAAATTTAGTAGTTGATACCAATACCAGTGAAATTTCACGATTCTCGATACCTATTTCGATACCACGGTAAAAAAATAAATAAAAAAATAAAAAAATTAATTCCATGTATTTTCTCTTTTCCCTTTACTGAAAAATACAAATAGAAAATAAACCCAAAAAACTAAGAAAAGTTGCATGTAGCCTTCAAGAATTTAAAATAAACAATACAGTGCTAAAATATAAACAATCAACTCTTTATTGCACAGCTCTTCAGCTTTAGTGCCCTGAGACAAAAAAATGGAGAAATAATAGATATAATAAAATGAAACAACTATTGACATATGAAAAAAGAACAGTGGCATGTAGCCTTCAAGTATTAAAATAAACAATAATGTGCTAAAATATACAGGCAACGTTTACAAATGGGCTATTTTGGGTCTATAATCAATCTCTCATTATCCGCCTCGAAAGCAAAATATTTCCATACGCAACTCTTCTGGCTTTTTCTTTCCACGAGCCGAAGTCCTGCAGCTGGACCAAGGTGTGTGCCGGAGAACCTGTGATTCACTGTGTTCCGAGTCACTGAAATGTTGCCAGTGATGCAGTAATTACTGTTAATGTTCTTTTACACATGTTTTTGGTAGATTACTGTCACTTTTGAGGTAAGACACTATTGCACAGATAAGTTGCTCATACAGTTAATGACATCCTGCTTGTGTGCAGTGAGACCGCGAGCATGATGAGCACTCATTCAGCTGCCTCCCTCAATGGGATGTCATTCTTATGTTACTTCCTAAGAGGGGGACTATCAATCTTGTCACGCGTCAGTACTTTTTGGTAGCTTTGATACCACTGTTTTTTGCCACGTGGCATCAGCTTGGTACTTAAGTATCGGTTAAAGTTATGGAATGGTAAACGCTGATTCTTGATCCACCCCGGCCTCCTCCTGATGTGGACTTTGTCGCCCTTTATACTGTCACCTTCACTCCCGTCATAATGACCACGGCCACTAGAGGCCACCTGACAGTGCAGCGTGATAAGCTGCTGCACAGCTGACCTGTGGGCTCGTTCTTTAAAGGACGCTGGTCTTTCTCTGGCGCTGCGACACTTTTCTGCTTCATGCATTTTCCCCACAGGAAAAGCTGCTTGTTGACATGCAGTGAAATCCAGTCAAGTGACTGAGAAGAAGGTCAAGGCCCAGACTGCTCTGATTCCAGGTGCAAATACAGATGTTGTGCCCATGAGCCAGGTACTTAACCTACATTACTGCACAGGCATCCATCTGTGTGTGTGTCCTACAAATTATCTTCATATACAGAGTATTTTCAGAGGCAACATATTTTTTGAATGAAGGTAAAACATACAAAGATCAAGACTGGGACACCAGAGACCGGGTTCACATCCAAAGACTGGGTTCACATCCAGAGACTGGGTTCACATCCAGAGACCGGGTTCACATCCAGAGACCGGGTTCACATCCAGAGACTGGGTTCACATCCAAAGACTGGGTTCACATCCAGAGACTGGGTTCACATCCAGAGACCGGATTCACATCCAGAGACCGGGTTCACATCCAGAGACTGGGTTCACATCCAGAGACCGGGTTCACATCCAGAGACCCTTCAGCTCTTTGGTTCAGGTCAGTGAAAGACCAGAATCTTTCCTGAACCTGAACCAAGAGCCTGATGGAGTCACTACAGTTGGAAAGATATTAGTTGTAAAACAATGTTGTCTGTGAACTTTTAACTGAGTTGCTCAGTGTCAACGTGTTTGGTACTTACCAATTATGTGAATGAACATAATTTCATTTCATGATGTTTATAGACACATGATGCGGCTCCGGCCATGTTTCCTTACTGAACATATTTGCTGTTGCAGTTTAGTTAGGAGACAGGGTTGGTGAGTGTGTGTAACCAGCAGTGTGTGTGTGTTTGGGAATGTTCTGTCAGTTTCTCCTCCAGTCTTCTCTATATTTTAGCCATTTTTTTCTTTTCTCTTTTTCTGGTGAATGTTCTGTGTTCTGTGAACACACAGCACTCGAAACGCTTCAACAGGAAACACAGAGCGTGAAAGAGCTGAGTTGTATGAGGAACACAAACACACAATTGTAACTAAAAAAGAAATACAGTGAGTTTTAACTTGAATGAACTTTTTTGGCTTTTTGAATGGATCCTTTTATGTTGAAGGTTGTAATTGTTTTGTTTGACTACAAGAACAAGCTGGGGCTGGAGAGTTTTCATGTCAAGGTATTCTGTAGATGTTGCCATAAGATATTTAATTTAATATTATAATTATTTATAATTGCGTTTAGCAAACAGTGTATGGAGTCTTACCCAGAGTCCACGGCCTTCTTCCCATGATTCACCTCTACCACTCCTGATCTTGAAGGTAGAGCTCCATGTAGAGCGGTACATCGTTTTTTGACTGCATGTTATTGTCAGTTTCTACAGTCCATCTGAGGACATAAGCTAAAGCACCTTTATTGTTTATTTTACAAAATAAATATTGTTTATCTTTACTATCGGATCCCTTCATTTCTTTGGTTGGAACAACAACGGCACGCATCAGACCTGGAGCCTCAAGGCGGGCTTGGATCGCAGGATTGCTTTTACAAATACATTTAGTACGTTTAAAATCACTGGCCTTCCTCCCAGACCAGAGTGTTCCTCTCCGTGTGTTTGACCAGGAATAAATCACCTCACTCATGATGCGCAGACATAAATACAGTTCACCTGTAGAAACAGCAGCAGTGGCACCAAAAGCACATAGATTAAAGTCAACACACAACATCCTGCAAAGTCTCATTATTAAGCTGCTTGTCATGGATTTAGATATCTGTGAATACGTTTGACTACATTACTCAGATCCATTATTTAAGGTACTGAGGGACCTCGTTTCCTCTGGATGAATAAATACATTTATATTCATGAATTATTGAGAAAATTGTAAAGAAACGTGTTTTTCATGTGAGTGATCAAAGGCAGCATCATGAAGACAATCTCAGCTGTCTGCTCAGGACGTGACAGGTGTGCCTCAGGTCACTCCAGCTGAATGAACTCACACACACACACACACACACACACACAGGCACAGACAGGTGATCTCAGAGACTGGAGCTCAGTGACTGTAAGGAGCTTGAAGATCACCACAGTAAATGATGACACACAGTAAATGAGCTGTGTGTACATGTGTGTACATGTGTGTACATGTGTGTACGTATGTGTGATGGCTGCCCTCAGTTAGACTCGTCCTCATGTAATTTTCCATTTGGTGACTCCAGTGATTGGTCAGGACTCGGGGCTCAGCTTGACACAGGCCTCTGCTCCACTCACTCATGAAATGTTCCTTTAATCTGTGAGCGAAGCTGCTGCAGGATCAGTTTAACCCTCTCTGAATCTGAATCCACCAACACATGACACATGGGTGAGGATGATACATGATTATTTCACCATGCTTTCATTGTCTTCTCATCTTTGTTGTGCTACAAAATACTTCATATAACAGAGCAGAGTAGTTACAGTGTGTATCCATGACTTTTTGAGACACATGTAAATTAAGGTCACGTTTATGGCTTTAAAACCATGTCAGTGGAAGTTATACAAGTGTTTCCCAAACAGTACATAAACACAAGCAAAATATGTCTTATACAATAATATATTTATACAATAATACTGCATTATGACACTGTAATTCTAGGTTTGTGCTGTTGTTAAATATAGCCTATAGCTGGAACATAATGCTGATGGTGTCCTGGACTGTGCACAAACTCAGCTCTCATAAACAAGAAATAAAATATTCATTATAGCAAAATTAAAATCTGAAACCAAAACAGGACATTTTCACCTGCCAACATTGTTAAAAAGTAAAAGTAATAGAGTGTAAAAAGTTGATTTTCAGCATGAAATGTAATGAAAACAAACAAATCACATGATTCCAAACATCAACCTCCAAAGCTGGAAAATGAAGCCAACACTGAAGAACCAAAACCTGCAGTTCCTCTAACGACCACTAGAGTCTGGCTCCAACAGTGAGTCAGTCCCCACAGACTCCCATGTTAAAATGTCCAACTTTACAGCAGAAATAAACATGTTTACAGTCTGGTACAAAAACTGTTTTGGTCTCTAGAGCTAATTTCCTCCTTCATGACACCTTTTATATAACTCACCTGTTTACATTTTATTAAGGCTTAAAGTTATGTAGAATTGAGGGCGTGGCCTCTTTGAGTGACAGGTGGGGGAGCATATTCTTGCCACAAACCGGCATTAACAGAAATCTCTGCTCCACACACGCCCCACCTCTTTGAACATTTCTGGATTAGCTGGGAGTTATGGGCGGAGTCAGACACGGCCAAGATGACGATGGTGGAGCAGCTGTCATCCACACTAAGTGGCCAAAATTTAAAAACATCTGTTTTTGCTTTCACACCCAGAGACAGATGTTTTCATACCTTCTCTAGTTTCAATGACTGTAGACAGCAGCTGGAGGTGTGCTGGTTATATGTGTCACTCATGATGGAGTCAAGGATCCATTTGGACCAAGTCTCAGCCTCTGTTCTGGCTCGTTTAGGAGGTTTGAGAAAACCACCTTCTTTTCACTGTAGTTTTCATTTCAATGATAATTACATGTAGTTTTGTATTTAATACTCAGTGCAACAACCACACTGTCTCATCTAAGAGAAGGTGGTATGTGTGTTTGTGTGTGTGTGTGTGTGTGTGTGTGTGTGTGTGTGTGTGTGTGTGTGTGTTTGTGTGTGTGTGTTTGTGTGTGGTGTATTTGGTACCTGATAGATATCTCTAAAGTGTTAATTGGGTTTTTCAGCAGCACAGAGCAACCAGCCAGTGCTCTTACAAACACACACACACACACACACACACACACACACACACACAAACACACACACACACACACACACACAAACACACTTTACACTTCACACTTCACACCTTTTAGTAGTGAGTGAGTGCAGATCACTACACACACATTTTCACACTGACATGTCCCTAGGGGAGGGGGGCGGGCTATCCTCACCATATTCACTTGTACATACACTTACACAGACAGACAAACACAGACACAGACACACACACACACACACACACACACACACACACACACAGACTCACAGTGAATGGTTGTGTCAGGAAGAAGCCAGACGAGGAGTTGAGAGGAACAAAGAGGACACGTGGTTCTGATGTTCTGTGTTTTACCAGCAGATTATAAACCAGACGTCATTTATCTGTTATCTGTTCAGAGAAAATATATGAGACTGACCTCAGACCAGCTGTGTTTCCTATAGAAGAGGCAGATGTAATATAATCCTCCATAATGAATGAAAAGAGAGGGAGGAGGACAGGGAGGTTTCACTGTGTGTGTGTGTGTGTGTGTGTGTGTGTGTATGTGTGTGTGTGTGTGTGTGTGTGTGTGTGTGTGTGTGTGTGTGTGTCCATATAGATGATGGACACACACACACACACACACACACACACAGTTGATATTGGACTTAATTTCATTTTACAGACTGTATGTGAAAGAGATGTGAGGAGAGAAAGACAATTCAATTTAGTGGTTGTATAAGTATAGGAGAGACATTAGAAAAAGGACAGGTGTGTGTGTGTGTGTGTGTGTGTGTGTGTGTGTGTGAGAGAGAGAGAGAGAGAGAGAGAGAGAGAGAGAGGCTGCAGAAAAGAACAGAATGACTTAAATCACAGTGGCAACCTCAAGGCAGATGGGACCATGATGGCAAATTATGCCTGGTAGTCATGCTTACAGAATAACACACACACACACACACACACACACACACACACACACACACACACACACACACACACACACACACACAGACAAACCCAGGCCTTGATGAAAGGTTTCATAATGCATTGCATTGTGGGTACTTCCCTGTTTAACTATCAAAAGCAACACAAAATACCAAAGACACAGTCGATACCTTATTACTGCATAAACCAAAAAAATACTCATGAGTGAGAAACAGCTGGAATCATCTGGAAACATGAGAAAGGGCTCAGAGGGAAGACGTGACTGAGGTTTTTATTTACAGTGCAGATAAGAAAGGTGTGTCCTGCACACAGCGTCTTCATCACATTTTAATGAAAGCCCTACACATAACCTCAGCAGTCCTCTGAGGACTCACACACATGAATGTATGTATGTGTGTGCCTCAGGAGTGTGTCAGATGAAGTGTTTGAGTTGTCTTGTTTTTCTGAAATCACCATCCGTAGTATCAGCCTAAGTGTTTACATTTCAGTTTGTGCACGGATTAAAAAAGGTGTCAGTCTGCAACCTTTACAGACGCTGTTTACAGTCTTAATGCTAAGCTAACCAAACCGGCTGCAGGCTACAGATTTATGTTTAACTTACAGATGTGTGAGTGTTTTCAGTCTTCTCATATAAATGTCACCAACAAAGTGAGTCAGTGTGTTGTCAGAGTGTCTCTTTGCTGTGTCCTCTGATGCTGAAGGATTCTGAAAGTCTTCAGTTATCATGTGTGTCTGTATGGACGTCAGAAAATCTGATCTGGACAAAGGGAGGAGGGTGGGCATGGCTAAAGTGGGATAAATAGGCATTGATAAGGCTGTTTCTGATTGGCTGAAATGAGACACCTGTAGTTGTGATCCCATCCAATTCAAATTCTTACCGATGCAGTGGAACACAGTCCCAATGTAGAGCAGCTGCACAGAGTTTATAAAATATATATTTATAAAATAATGTTGATGTTGAACTGTAGTATTAATAGGTTTTGTTGTTAATTGCTTTGTTGATACTGCCTTGTGCTGTGTGCAGTCCTGTATCTGACTACAGTCATGTCAATAAAGCTTCTTTGAATTTGAATTTGAATTTATAGCTGATGCCAATTTTCAGCTCTTGTCTCTAGCTGGGTTTCACAGTGCAGTTAAAATATTCGGCTACAATACACAGAACAAAATACTATATTTAACATGCACTGATTGTGATGTAAAAAAGAGACAACAGCTTGTTAGGTTGCTTATCTGGAGTTGCTTATCTGAAACGTCGTATAGTGACAAGTCTTTTCTCCGTGAACTTCTCTGATCTCAGTCAAAGGCTTCCATCAGGAATATGTTGTGCTGCTGTTTAAAAGCTAAAGGACCTATTTACCACAGTGTCTGTCCCTGACAACACCATGCTACAGTCATGTTTATTCATTCACGCTCTCAATAAGTCACTCGGGAGCTGACATCGCACCCGCACACTCGCCTCTTTGATTATGAGGCTGTTTTCTCTTTTAATTCACTAGTATTTAAAGTAGAAACAAGGAAGCTTCAGTTTCCATCTGCACAGAGATGAAGACAGAGAGAGAGGGAAAGGCGACCACCACAGGGTGTTATTGTTGGGTGTACCTTGTTCCCTCAGTCAGGTCACACATGCACACACACACGCACACACACACACACACACACACACACACACACACACACACACACACACACACGCACACGCACATGCCCACACACATGCACATGCACATGCACATGCACATGCACATGCACATGCACATGCACATGCACATGCACATGCACATGCACACACAATGAGATAAAACAGTGATTGTGTGTTTGTTCCGTCCCTTTCAGGTCTGTATGTCTTTCCTCACACACCCACACACAGACACACACTCCTCAGATATAAGGCTTTGATAATGGCGAGCACACTTCCAGCCTCACACTCCCGCTGAGGTGGGGAGGTTGGTCTCCCCCATCCTGAATCATATCTCCGTCCTCCTTCCTCCCCCCAACCTCCATCCCTCCTTCCCCTTGTGGCTCTGTTGCTAAGGAGCCCTGGTGACTGGGGAGTTTTCTCATTGAGCGAGGACCAATAGAGGTGGAGGAGAGGGGGAAAAAAAGGAGGGATGGAGGAAAGGGGGAGTTGGGCTGGGGGTATGTGGGTGGTTGGGGGTTGGGGGTGCTTTAGATATGGATGGTTGGAGGAGGATCACAAAGTGAGATCCAGATGTACTAATGAGGTAGCATGCTGAACCGACATCACCACAAGCATGGAGGGAAAGAGGACAGGATGGATGGATGGAATCATGGATGTATGGATGGAAAAGTGAAAGTAGATAGGATGGACCAGGAGTGATGGAAATGATTAAGATGGAGTGATGACATGAAAGAGAAGGAGTGAACAAGTTCTGTGTTAGGAGAGAAACAACAGTCAAATACAACAAAGAAAAGGCTGAGAGACGAGAATAAAGAGGAGGAGGAAAAGGATAAAGGAAGAAGGAGGGAGAGGTAATTTAAAACAAGATGGGGAGTGTGAGAGGCGGTGGGGGGGGTGAGAGAGATAGAGGAGAAGAGATAGCTGTAGAGAGAGAGAGAAAGAGAGAGGGCCAGACTGCACCCTTTTATTTATTTTGGCTGGCACAAAGGAACATTACCTCTGGACGCACACACACACACACACACACACACACACACACACACACACACACACACACACACACACACACACACATTCTTGTATTACTATAAAAGTGTGGGCCTGATGTTGACGTCCTGACATTAAACTCAGACTGATCTTATTCTTCAAAACGAACACGTCTCTCATTCAGTGTTTATTCTTCTTCTGGTCTAAAGCCGTGTAGTTTTCTTCCTCACACGTACAGAGGCTGAATTGACCTGCTACCTGCTCTACCACCTGAGCTGCACATTGTGCAGGTAACCTGCAATCCAGCCACCAATTTTCAATTTACTTTAACGATTAATCAGTGAATCAATTGTTAAATTGACACAAAATTCGAATTTTGAAAAGCGACGCTCACAGCTAACATGAGGAGCTGCAGCTGATGTTTTCTATGCTGCTTTGTTAACGATTATTAGCGTCAGAGCTTAGTTAACCTTTGAATCCTCCTTATTTCTCCTCTTTTCCTCTCCTCCGGCACAAAGAAATCCGACAGACCACTGTATCCTAGGCCGGCTGGAAACACTGAGCTGAATGGTTTACATCATTTGTCAAGCCTCTGCTGTTGTTTTGCTTTTTATCAATGTGTTGATATAAAAAATGTGCTTTTGAATACTTCACAACCAATACTACTACTCAAGTATTCCAGTACTTTAACTCAAGTAAAAATGTGACTGAACAACTTTCCCTTGTATTGGAGGAATATTTGACCAGGAGGATCTGTACTGTGACTCCAGTGATGGAGCTGTGGATTGACCTGACTGCAGCTCACCTACCTGAGTGTGTGCTGACACCATGGTTATAACAAACAGACTGTAGTTTAGGTACAGTTATTCTACAGTTACATAGGGACTTACACAGGAAACTGGCACTTTGTTGAGGTTAGAAGAAGATCATATTCACATGAAAAAATAGAACCAACATTAACTGTTGGTCTCACTTTCTGCTTCACTATACTTCCTGCTTTGGTACTGAATGTTGACAGTGGACATAAACCTTGTGCTGCAGAATCATCAGAAATGCAAGATGCCAAAATCAAACTGAGAGCTTATTTCTAAACTGTACACAGGCTGAAACTAACAAGTTTTTTTATTATCAATTAATCTGCCTGTGCTCATTACAATATCCCAGATCCCTAAGTGACATCTGCAGATTACTTGTTCTGTCCAAACAACAGTTCAACAGTTCTACCAAAGAAATTCAGTGAACACTGTTGTATTGTTCCACACAGAACCTAATGACTCTGAAACAACCTACTGACTGACTGACTGACTGACTGACTGACTGACTGACTGGCTGGCTGGCTGGCTGGCTGGCTGGCTGACTGACTGACTGACTGACTGACTGACTGACTGACTGACTGACTGACTGACTGTAGATGCTTCAAAGCCTGTAGAAATCGCCATAAAAACACAATTGAATCAATCAAAGGAGTTACTGTCGTTTTCATATTTTTGGTCATAGCAAACACAGCAAACATTTCTAAACTAAATGAATCTTTTATTATTTCTAAACCTTCAAACACAGACCTCAGATCAGATCAGGTCTCTGCTGAAGAATCTTCTGCCTCATCTTTATCTAACGTCTCCATGGTGAGGACACTGACAGGTTCAAACATGACTGACAGTGGAGGAGTTGACTGTCATTGGTTTTTCTCCTGTGATGAACACAGTATATGGTCTATCACAGTTTCAAAATGAAAATAAAATTCATCCCACAGACTTAAAGCTCTGCTTCAAAGTACGAGTACTTCATAGAAATGTTGTGGAGTAAAAAGTACAATATTTTTGTGTAGTGGATTGAAAGTCAGACGTTTCTAAAGAAAATACTAAACTAAAATACATATAAATGGAAAACTTAGGCAGATGTACTTGTCCAATCCTGTGTCAGGATTCAGCCTTAATGAGCTTGTTCCAGGGGAGCAGAGCTGCTGTGGGCCAGATGTGAGCCTCTGGCTGACCCTCAAAGTGACCTAACATTTATCTAACCTCCAGCTGGCTGCAGCCTCTCATCTGCACACTCACTGCTTCACTGATCATTGATCATTATTATATGGTCCTATTGAAATAACACAGACGTATGACTGAAACTGCATTACAATATTAAACAAAATTAAAAGGTTAAACCATGTGTTAATGTGAACTGGTGGATTTAACATACACACACACACACACACACACACACACACACACACACACACACACACACACCCCACCCCCTTTTTTTAGATAGTATACTGGAAAACCACTTATAGTGCTGAACAAATTTGGGCGAGTGCCAGGTCTCTGTGGGTGGGTGTGGTTTTTGACTGAGAACAGTGTGCCTGGAGGGAGCACTAAATGGCCTCTTTGTATGTCATGAATTCATGATGTCATGACAAAGGTGAGAGGGGACGTCTTTTGCATGTTCGGCTGTCAGTGGGATGTCTTCAATATTTTAGATGAAGAATGGAGGAAGAGGAAGAATAAGAGGAGGAGGCGAGTTCTTTGTTAAGTCGGGTAAAAATACACCAAACAAGAAAACAGGTCCAGGTGATTTTTTTAAAAAATTTTTTATCGCTTTTGATGTGTTAATAAACAAGAAGTCTGACATGAATACACATGACTCTGTTAAAAACAAAGATAATCCAGGTTCAGCAGGGTTAGAGTCAGTGGGATGGGGTGAAGATACACACTGTATGTTGATGGAGCGTCTGTGCTTTTAGCCGAGGAACTGATGCTTGTACAGCCAACGTACAGATTTCTCAGGGTATGAAATGTTTTCACTGTTGCTGTTCTCTTAATGTGTAACAACACAGGGCTGAGGAGAGTTTTTGTGTT
>NW_019525301.1:5441416-5443510 GCF_002814215.2 Seriola lalandi dorsalis
TCTTACCTTCCCTGGAGGATGTGCTCGGTGCAGAGGACAAGGTTTGCAATCTGACACTGCTTTGTTTTGTCCCTGCTCGTCTTCGGGGGGGGGGGGCTAATTAGGCAGGGCTTTGTACAGGATGAGGGTTAAATTCACACATACACACATGATGCCTGTAGATGTACGATGAAAGAGCCCAAGAACAGGCCACAACCTCGAATCTAATCTAAACAGCGCTGCTGCCAAGGTTCTAACCATCTGTGCCACGAGGTTAAACTTTGATGATATGATCAATGGCTGATATTGTGACAAATTACAATAACTCTAACATCATTGTGTCAACAGATTCTACAGGACAAAAAGTATTTAGAATTTAGTGTCGAACACATCTCAAAGTGGAAAAGTCTCAGTAGCAGCAGTTAAAATTTATTCTTGAAACAAAAGAAGCGAAATAAGCAAAATGAAAGAAACAAAAAAAACGGAACACACTCAAAGAAACTAAACAAAAACAATTGAAATGAAAAGAAAGAAGAGAAATGAAACAGAACAAAAGAAACTAAACAAAAATAAAACAAACAAAAATGAAACTGAACAGAATGAAAGAAAAGCAAAGAAATGAAAAAAGAAACAGAAGAAAACGAAATAAAGGAGACATTGCACATCATGGTCTTCCTCAGCAGATATATTTTGATAAAGGATTCTGGTTTTGTGGTTGTACTCCTTATGGATATTTATTCTTCATTCTGAGGAAGACAATGACATACATCTGAAAGCTCCAGAAAAAGTTAGTAAGAGAAACGTGAGTTAATCATTTAGGAACTCTTTAACTGTACAACTATAAAACGACATACTGTATATAGTTTTCCATACACTCTCTGGCCACCTCATTAGATACATCTGTTCATAATGTAATGACAGTGTCTCTGAGAG
Source organism: Seriola lalandi dorsalis (assembly GCF_002814215.2). NCBI lineage: Eukaryota > Metazoa > Chordata > Actinopteri > Carangiformes > Carangidae > Seriola > Seriola lalandi. The sequence continues at coordinate 5,442,329 of NW_019525301.1, forward strand.
TGAGGCGAGTGACTCTGTTCAGTGTGATGTAACAAGGTTAACTTCAGTAATAAACATATGATTGAATTAAAACTGAGCCTTATCAACTTCCTCATTTTTGACAGAGCTGTTGCATTGATTTACATTATTCCCATAGAACAGGTAGACTTATAAATATGTCTACATGACAAAGAAAGAGGAAATGTGACAAAAAGAAATGTCTTTTTGTCATGTTTCCTTGTTGTTGTTGGTTCACTGATCCACAGTCAGATCCACAGTCAGCCATCATGATGTTGAACTACACTGGCTGTTGGAGGACATGTTTGCTAATTGTGTGTGTTGTTGATTTGATTTGCTCTCGTATCTCAGATTTCAGAGCCCCTCACCAGCACATAAACGCATCACAAGACAAGTCAGAGTTCATGCTTCCAGCTGGGTCACCTCACAGGGATAATAGTGTCATCATATTGACTGTGATAGATTATCCAGTGACAGAGAGTTGCTGTTGTTTTTCACAAAGGAACGGAGGTAAATGGTTAAAACAGATTTAACAATCAGAAAATGTCGGGTAATAAAGAACAAAATGTGTTTCAGGGTTAAATCATCAAAACAAAGACAAAACCATCTGGTGCAAATAAAACAAATAATAGTGAACATCACAGTCACAGTGATTCTGTGCTGGATTCACAAAGACTACTCATTATGTCCTTACACACAAACATGAACCCAACACCTCCCACACTTTTCCCAATTATCCCATCAGTCCCTGAGAGCGGTTGTCACAGCAACCCCATTTAAAGACCATTTATACCAAGGAAATGATGTCACTGTCACAGAGGCATACCCCCCCACAACCTCTTTAGCATGTGACCCATGACCTTCTAGTGTGTGTATGAGCCTTTTCTTGCCATTTCTTCTATGTGTGTGTGTGTGTGTGTGTGTGTGTGTGTGAGTGTAATGTAATGCACTGGGTTCAAAGGTCACAGCTGGAGGGTGAAAAGGAGGTTGCACAGATTTTTGTCGTCATAATATGATTTTGGTCCTCACAACATGAGTAATACCTGGACCATACACACACACACACTTAAACACCCACACACACAGACACACATCTCAGGGACAGTCATTAGTGAATTGCTGAGTGCAAGACCTGTTATAGAGCAACAGGGAATAGCAGGTGATAGACTGGACATCAAAGTGCCC
>NW_019525301.1:5443560-5446003 GCF_002814215.2 Seriola lalandi dorsalis
TATGTTATTTTTGAAGTGAAGTAGCTACTCCTCATCTTTGGAAAGTTAATCAATACATCTTTTTTTTTTTTTTCTTCTTCTTACAATTAAATGTGTTCTGAAAATAGAATCTCAAAATTATAGTTGGGAAAGATTTCTCCCCCAAAGTAGTCCATAAATTCTGTAAACATGTATAATAGGAAGCTAAAGAAGGTAAGTAAAGTATATAATACCTGTGATGTAACAAAACTAAATAATACAGTGTTCGGCGAGGGTTAAATCCTTATCACATTACAATAAGATGACATTAAATGTAACCATTAATAGTGAGAGGTTTGTAAAATTACAATATCTTTCAAAAAGACATTGAATAAAACATTCATTGAAAGTTACTGGTAAGATTTTGTTCATTTTCAGTCTCAATTATCAGTATTAGGCCCCCAAACCCTCCAACAGCACAGCTCTCAATGTGCACATAAAATAAAATTCCCTTTAGTTATAAACTGCTTTCAGGCCACACTAGTTTTCTCGAGGTTAATCATGTTGGTTACGAGTGAATAATCGCTATGTAATTTTACTCAGGTGTATCTAGCGGGCTGCTTGCTATCATCGCCATCATTCCCTGATGAAATATTTTTACAGAGTGTTCCTTGAAAGGAATTAGACAAGCGTGCGAGGGCAACTGCTGAATTTGTCAGAGAGACGTCCTGGAGGTGTAGGATTGCTCCTCACCGCTCTGGAAAATTCAGAGAGGTCACTAAAAGCTGCTGCCAGACTTTTCAGAGTGAGCTTACTCTCTCCCTTCAGAACAACAGCGGAGGCACGGAGGAAGACACAAGAGGAAGGTGGGGTGGGGTGGATGAGCTCGCTTCATAAACTCCACATGCCGCAGAACGGGGCCAGGCTCGTCCAAAAATCCGGCACTCACCGGCCCCTATTAAACAAAAGACACCCTTGACACACAGTCTTCCCACCTGTCATCTCTCCCTGTGTCCTCTTTGCCATCCCTCCCACTCTGTCCTTTGTTCTCATTCACCAGACACAATTCAAAACGGTGGATAATTAAGGAGAGGCTGAAAGAGATATTATAAAGGAAAAGCAGCCACTATATCATGAAAATCTGAGCTAAAAACCTCCAACACAAACAGAAAAAGATAAATAGAGTAAATACAAACATTGGGAATAATTGTGGGGTAAATTGTAAGGTAATTAGTGGTCTCTGTGATGACATACCATAGCCTTGCTGATGGTGCATTGAAGGGTTAGACAATTTTATTCATCACATCCCTGAGGCCTCCTGCTTTTATCAACTTTAAACAGCTTAAGTGATTGCTTGCATACAAATAGCTGCCTATAGCACACAACCGATGATGCCGGGGCCCCTGAGGTGACTACAGCAAGGTAATGGAGTTGTCTCTTGATATGCTTATATGGATCTCCATGAACATACACATACATTGAGAGCTGAGACAGTCTGCATAATTTACTAAGCGGTGCTCACAAACACCAAAAATAAATCCTGTTAGGCTTTTCTCTGGTATGGTTGCTGGAGTCTAGTTACTGGCAAGAACTGATAGCAGAGTTTTTAATTGATCGGCTGTGGCCACTCGCGTGCACGCACACACGCACACACACCCACACACCCACACACACACACACACACACACACACACACACTCTCTCTCTCTCTCTCACACACACTTTTTACCTGTTCATCTGTTCATCTCTGTCTTCTCCTCCTGCTCTTTTCTTTTCTGTCTTTCATTTTAAATGAAACCAGTGAACCTGTTTCATCTTCCCTCTTCATCCCTACACTGTTTCCTCTCCCACTCTCTCCTTCCATTCACTCTTTCTCTCTCTTTCCATTAAAAGTAGGTCATTCTGCAACATCGAGCTGCAGCTCCTACCATGCATGACATCCACGTACACACACGTATCGCCTGGCAACCATGCCTTCACACTGCACCCTCTCCATCCTCCACCCTACTTCCCTCCTTCTTACCTTCCCTGGAGGATGTGCTCGGTGCAGAGGACAAGGTTTGCAATCTGACACTGCTTTGTTTTGTCCCTGCTCGTCTTCGGGGGGGGGGGGCTAATTAGGCAGGGCTTTGTACAGGATGAGGGTTAAATTCACACATACACACATGATGCCTGTAGATGTACGATGAAAGAGCCCAAGAACAGGCCACAACCTCGAATCTAATCTAAACAGCGCTGCTGCCAAGGTTCTAACCATCTGTGCCACGAGGTTAAACTTTGATGATATGATCAATGGCTGATATTGTGACAAATTACAATAACTCTAACATCATTGTGTCAACAGATTCTACAGGACAAAAAGTATTTAGAATTTAGTGTCGAACACATCTCAAAGTGGAAAAGTCTCAGTAGCAGCAGTTAAAATTTATTCTTGAAACAAAAGAAGCGAAATAAGCAAAATGAAAGAAACAAAAAAAACGGAACA
>NW_019525301.1:5447674-5452963 GCF_002814215.2 Seriola lalandi dorsalis
ACACACACACACACACACACACACACATTCTTAGTGCCCCATGAGGCTGGTGAAAGCAGGTCAGAGTGCTGAACTGGGAAGCACTTGATCAACATCAGTCATTTTTTATTCTCTTCACACATTCAGTTTATTATTTACAACCTGTTTGGATAAATGAAGCAGAATCTGCAGGAAAACATTAGAAAATGCATCATAATAATAATAATAATAATTATTATTATTATTATTATATCACTATCTGATTATGAAAATATAAAAAATGTGGAGTTAGTATTAAATTAAGTGCTAAAGGGCAAATTTAAAAATCAAATCAAATCAAATTCTGACTAAACTTCTACATCTGACTAAAGACCAGTCCAGTGGGTCCTGAGCACTAAGACTAAAGACCAGTCCAGTGGGTCCTGAGCACTAAGACTAAAGACCAGTCCAGTGGGTCCTGAGCACTAAGACTAAAGACCAGTCCAGTGGGTCCTGAGGGCGAAGACTAAAGAGCAGATGGGCTAGCTGCTGGTCTCTGATAAACATACAGACTGTGGGAGTCCTGCTGATTGAGGTGGTAATGTAGCTGGTCATCCATCAAAAAGCATCAAAACACATCATAGAGAACATGAGAGAAAAGGTCAGGTGAAAATAATTAACTGCTAAAATTGTAAAACTACAAAACTCAAAGTAAAGAACTGAAAGTAAAAGTTGGCTACCTGAGTGTTTTTATGTGAGAAGCCATATGGTGATCACATTACTCACCTATCATCACCTAATTCTTGATTAGCGTATGGCACCATTTCATATGGTGTAACCATAACATGATCACTTTGGATTTGATGTGTTTGGGTTTGAAGACGTTGTTGGGGTGCAGCACGGTCAGGCTCAGACCTTCAGCAGCTGAGACTGTGCTGCTGCTGAACGAGATGGTAATGAGAGTCTTACTTACACACACATCACCCTCAAGTAGGGCATAATGCTACCATACCCTTTGGCAAAGCACTTAACCCAGTTAAACAGTTCTCCCCCAGATGTTCAATATGTGCCGAACTGTGCTGGGGGGGGGGGGGTTGCATACTGTACAGCTGTAACACAAACTGAGTGAATGCTGCAGTCATCTGACTGAGTTAAAGCTACAATATGCAAGTTCTGGAAATCAAGGCAACACTAACATGACACTTCCAGCCCTCTCCAGCCTATGACTCAGCATGAGCAACGTCCTCAAGCAGCTAAAGCAGAAGTGACCAGAAGTGCGGTCATGTACTTTCTTTCTCCTTCTCTGATTGGCTAGAAAGACTTTAGGAGGATATATGTCTGCAGTGCTGCCTGGCTCAATGGGTCTAGGTCACGGAAGCCTTAGACAGCACCTCTCCACATGAACTTATGTTTAGGAGAATATTTCAACTAAAGCATATTAGTAAGTATAAGTTGCATACGTTAGCTTTAAGGATGCTGTCATAAAATCAGGAAATGTGGCTTTAATGATTTTGGACTGTTAGATTTTTCATTTCTGAGCAAATCTTTAAGACCAAGCTTATACCAACATGTGACATACAATAACAGAAGATCAATATATGAGTACTATCATGTTATTGCACTTGTGTGTATATGGGTGACGTGTCAGTTTTGTGTGTAGTTTGCACTGTAGCGGATGGTTTTATTGTACTGACTGAAGCGTTTTTCTCACTGAAGCTCAAACTGTGTTGGAGATACAGAGTGGGTTTGTGTGTGTTTTATATTTCCATAGAGGCTTTTCCACAGTCCTGCGAGCAGACTGTGTGTTAGTGTGGGTTTCTGCATATGTGTGTGAGTGTGTGAGAGTGTGTACAGCAGCAAAGCAGCAGCAACACAGGCAAGAGGGACAAAAAGAAAGAGGGAAAGAGCATCCTGTGCTCCTGAGGGCAGCGGCTGGCGCACAGACGAGCTCTTTGAAAGCACAAACACACGAGTGGAGAAACAACACTGATGCAGACAGTCCTGAGGCATGTGTGTGTGTGTGTGTGTGTGTGTGTGCTGCTGTCGACTGTATCTTCTTCCTGCACTCAGGCTAACAAAGACTAATGAGCAGTCAGCACATCTGACTATAGTCTTCAGACTTCTTTTATTACATTGTCTTTCTGAAGCTACTTAGCTATAAACATATCTATTATTTACCATGTTCTGTTATCTGGTCCATTCTCCATGATCCACAACCTTTCATACACAAGTGTTTGTGTAGAGTAAATACAGCAGGTTATGGTGTGAAGCTTCCTGTTTAAACTGAATTGTACTTTGTTTGGTAAACACAATTCAAAAGGTTATAATATTGATGATTTCTTCTCTCTGTGTCTCATCAGGTCTGCTCAGTGGTCAGGACAGAGTGGGTGGACAGACAGAAGACAAGTGTCCACATCAGCGTACGTAAGTCAGTAGTACATTTACATCAATGCTCCACCTCAACCACAGTCCAGTCATAAACAATAATATTGAAATTATGGAAATATGTCAATATTAGATTTTTTTTAACGTGTACCTCTTGTTTTTTGGTGGGTGCAGGCAGCTGTTGCAGATGTTGGCTCTCCATTACCTGCAGTATTTAGTTATGTGTGTGTGCAGCCGTGCCACTACTGTGGCGGAGTGCTGAGGGTAATTGTGTGTGATGGGTGGAGGGCTATTTTTGGGATGTTTATAGAGGAAGGTGGGTGATGCTGTGTTTGGGGGTATATTTGGAGGTCAGAGGAATGATTGAGAGGGCAGTTAATGTGTTAATGCCTCCAGCTCTGCCACTGACTCAAAGAGATTAAAAAAGACCAAGGTTTGTATTCAGAACTTGAATTTACTCAGTTTATTGTTGCCCTCTGGATATATTCTGTATAGAAAATTTTCAGATAATGGCTGTATAAAATGCTATTATATATAATGTATAAGAGGGGTCATGTAAGGAAATGTAAAACATAAATTCATATTTAATTATGATTTTTGTCCAAAGCTGTAGTTTATACTGTTCACTGTTCAATATACTGATCAAACTGAATAAAACACAACACAGAGCAAAACACAGTTTCTCAACTTCATAGACAAACATTCCCTTAAGGGTGTAAATGGTGATGTTGAGAATCTGAGGTCCAAACCACCAGCACAGACGAACTGAACCTAGAAGACAGAGAAGAGTTAAATAACAGTGAATCTGTTTCATTTGCTATTGCTACATGGCTAACGTTAGCATTAACATCTGTTTACTTATCAGTCTTTCCAAGATCTTCAGCAGTTTTTGCCTTTACATTACAAGAGGTTATCATTTGTCTTCTGAGCATCTAGTTCTTCAGGGCAGAGTGGACGTTATAGTAACTTGGTATCGGAAAGTGACAATACAGTTCCATCAGGCTGGGGCTAGCTGGTTAGCATGCTAGCCTCAGTACAAGAAAAGAAGTAATAGAAATAGAAGCAAAAGAAGAGTCAACGTTGGTGTTGTAAGCAAACTTTAATACTGCTCCTTTAATGTTCACAGTTTAGTGGATTGTTACAGCAGAGAGTAAAGGAGAGGTCATCCAAGTGATGATAGTGGTCACAGTATGTGTCTTTATCTAATAAATAATATCCCAAAAACCCCCATCTTTGTTGCCAAGGTTGCAAATGAAAATTTCTAATTGACTCGGTCCTCTTTTTGAAGAGTTGAAAGCTGCATTTGAGACGTACAGGCAGGACCGAGGAACAAGGATGAGGCAGACATCCCTGCACACACACAGATAAAATCCTGCTGTGTTTGCAAGCATTATGGGATATGTTCACACACACACACACACACACACACACACATACACACACACACACACACACACACACACACACACATACACACAAACATACACACTAAAATGCACAATGAAAATGTACATGTAAACCAGCATGATATCACCTCCTCCTGTCTCCTGTGTGTGTGCACCAGCACTCAGCCCCATCCAGAGAGACTCTAATGGAATCTCCCTGTGCTGGGAACAATGAAACATTTGTAGCTGGTACTAATGCTGTGTGTGTGTGTGTGTGTGTGTGTGTGTGTGTGTGTGTGTGTGTGTGTGTGCACTGTCTTGGGGATGGGCATAACTGAATATGAATGCTCTTTCTTCAGGGACAAAAAGGGAAGAACAACAATGAACTTCATGTAATTGCAGAAGGTTAAAGAAAAAGACAGCAATAGTAACCCATGTCTGCTATTGTTCTCACAGAAATTCAACATTTCCAGTATATTCTGTGCCTGCAGTATGTCATCTACAGTCCAAAAACAGATCTTTTTTTTCAAATGAAACTGTAAAACCAGTTGTTATAATTGGTTCATTCCTTTCAAGTCTTTGAATCCATGGAAATAATCCTAAAATGAGCCCAAATGAAAACCCTCAGCAGCTGATTGGGCGTCATGTTTGCAGATGTAATAATCAAGCTTCATTCACACTAATCATGGTTTTCTTCACTGTTCATGGAGGAGGAGGAATCTTAAGTGGCCTCTCTTCATAAATATGAAACCTGTCAGGGCTGAGATAAGACACTTAGTCTGAAGATGAATTGATTTATTCTACATCTGTCCTGAAAGGCCAGGAAATGTTTTTTTTAATCCAACAGACTTTAAAATGTCTGTAGTCTGTTAATGACTTTAATATTATTCTTTAAAGAAATAACTCTTGTCTTCACTAATGGAAGAAAGCAGATATTTAAAGAACAGTTTCGTTTTTGCAGGGAATTTGCAAATACATGCAAATTCACTGCAAGTAGGTTAATACTTGGCTCTTTGTGTGTGTGTGTGTGTGTGTGTGTATGTGTGTCTGTGTGTGTGTGTGTGTGTGTGTGTGTGTTTGTGATGCTACTGTGAGCCTGAGGTCGTGAACCTCAGGCTAAGCTAAGGTAACTCTGACCTAGTTGTGTCTGTGAGGTCACCTTGTGTCGCAGCATGAGCAAACCAAACTGTGTAAGCTAGGTCAAATAAAAATGTGAAACAACCTGCAGCTGAGTTCTACAGAGTTAGAGGAGCCAAACCAAACCGGACCAGACTACTCAGACTCTCAGTGGTGATCCTAGATGCAAGAGTTTGCCATTTCTCACCTAGTTTGACATCATTTATTTATGCTCTGGTCCCGTTGGCGACGTGGTTGGTTGCTCCCTAAAAATGAAATGGTTAATAAGTAAGAAGGGAAGCTGCCCTGTGAAGGTTCAGAAGGAGAAGCCTCAGTCTGCCCGTTGCCAGCTTTCTCTGTGTAAAGTATAAATCTTAAAGCTTTTTCACATTTCAGATCTCTCACCTCAATCTTCCCATAACTCCCACAATCCCTTCAAATCTCC
>NW_019525301.1:5453013-5454484 GCF_002814215.2 Seriola lalandi dorsalis
AAGTCAGGTTCTAGATCAGTGTTGTACTGACTGTGTTTATCCGAGCTAGTTCTAATATTGTGTTCCACTCTTATATGTAACTGACAGTGGGAATAATAATAGTATAAGCTCCTCTCATTGAACCAGATCCATGACAACACAGGCTTTTGTGTAGTATGTGACGTTCACTGACCCTTTTTCTTGTCTCAGTGTCTCAGAGTCTCAGTGTTTCAGCCTCAGTGTCTCAGTGTTTCAGTCTCAGTGTCTCAGAGTCTCAGTGTTTCAGTCTCAGTGTCTCAGAGTCTCAGTGTTTCAGTCTCAGTGTCTCAGTGTTTCAGCCTCAGTGTCTCAGAGTCTCAGTGTCTCAGTGTTTCAGCCTCAGTGTCTCAGAGTCTCAGTGTCTCAGTGTTTCAGCCTCAGCGTCTCAGTGTCTCAGTGTCTCAGAGTCTCAGTGTCTCAGTGTCTCAGAGTCTCAGTGTCTCAGTGTTTCAGTCTCAGTGTCTCAGAGTCTCAGTGTTTCAGCCTCAGTGTCTCAGAGTCTCAGAGTCTCAGTGTTTCAGTCTCAGTGTCTCAGAGTCTCAGTGTTTCAGCCTCAGTGTCTCAGAGTCTCAGTGTTTCAGTCTCAGTGTCTCAGAGTCTCAGTGTTTCAGTCTCAGTGTCTCAGAGTCTCAGTGTCTCAGTGTTTCAGCCTCAGTGTCTCAGAGTCTCAGTGTCTCAGCCTCAGCGTCTCAGTGTCTCAGTGTCTCAGAGTCTCAGTGTCTCAGTGTCTCAGAGTCTCAGTGTCTCAGTGTTTCAGTCTCAGCGTCTCAGAGTCTCAGTGTTTCAGCCTCAGTGTCTCAGAGTCTCAGAGTCTCAGTGTTTCAGTCTCAGTGTCTCAGAGTCTCAGAGTCTCAGTGTTTCAGCCTCAGTGTCTCAGAGTCTCAGTGTTTCAGTCTCAGTGTCTCAGAGTCTCAGTGTTTCAGTCTCAGTGTCTCAGAGTCTCAGAGTCTCAGTGTTTCAGCCTCAGTGTCTCAGAGTCTCAGTGTTTCAGTCTCAGTGTCTCAGAGTCTCAGTGTTTCAGTCTCAGTGTCTCAGAGTCTCAGTGTCTCAGTGTTTCAGCCTCAGTGTCTCAGAGTCTCAGTGTCTCATTGTTTCAGCCTCAGCGTCTCAGTGTCTCAGTGTCTCAGAGTCTCAGTGTCTCAGAGTCTCAGTGTCTCAGTGTCTCAGAGTCTCAGTGTCTCAGTGTTTCAGTCTCAGTGTCTCAGAGTCTCAGTGTTTCAGCCTCAGTGTCTCAGTGTCTCAGAGTCTCAGAGTCTCAGTGTCTCAGAGTCTCAGTGTCTCAGTGTCTCAGAGTCTCAGTGTCTCAGAGTCTCAGAGTCTCAGAGTCTCAGAGTCTCAGTGTCTCAGTGTCTCAGAGTCTCAGTGTCTCAGTGTTTCAGCCTCAGTGTCTCAGAGTCTCAGTGTTTCAGTCTCAGTGTCTCAGAGTCTCAGTGTCTCAGAGTCTCAGTGTCTC
>NW_019525301.1:5454534-5468068 GCF_002814215.2 Seriola lalandi dorsalis
ATGTGAAACAACCTGCAGCTGAGTTCTACAGAGTTAGAGGAGCCAAACCAAACCGGACCAGACTACTCAGACTCTCAGTGGTGATCCTAGATGCAAGAGTTTGCCATTTCTCACCTAGTTTGACATCATTTATTTATGCTCTGGTCCCGTTGGCGACGTGGTTGGTTGCTCCCTAAAAATGAAATGGTTAATAAGTAAGAAGGGAAGCTGCCCTGTGAAGGTTCAGAAGGAGAAGCCTCAGTCTGCCCGTTGCCAGCTTTCTCTGTGTAAAGTATAAATCTTAAAGCTTTTTCACATTTCAGATCTCTCACCTCAATCTTCCCATAACTCCCACAATCCCTTCAAATCTCCTGCAATCTGAACTAAATTCAGCTTCACTGACCCGCTGTTGTTTTCATATCTGTGCTGTGAAACCTCACCTGAAACTGAGCATAGTAAAAGTCAACATTGTGTGATTATTTACAGTCTAAGCCTCAGTCTAGCTTTATCTATGTAAGTGTTGTGTATAAACTGACCCTGAACTGATATGAAGTCAGGTTCTAGATCAGTGTTGTACTGACTGTGTTTATCCGAGCTAGTTCTAATATTGTGTTCCACTCTTATATGTAACTGACAGTGGGAATAATAATAGTATAAGCTCCTCTCATTGAACCAGATCCATGACAACACAGGCTTTTGTGTAGTATGTGACGTTCACTGACCCTTTTTCTTGTCTCAGTGTCTCAGAGTCTCAGTGTTTCAGCCTCAGTGTCTCAGTGTTTCAGTCTCAGTGTCTCAGAGTCTCAGTGTTTCAGTCTCAGTGTCTCAGAGTCTCAGAGTCTCAGTGTCTCAGTGTCTCAGAGTCTCAGTGTCTCAGTGTGTCAGCCTCAGCGTCTCAGTGTGAGCTCTCATGTACTGCAGGTTGTTGAGGCCTCCACACGTGGAGAGAAGTTCTGACCTATTTCAGAGCTTTCACTGCTCTTCACTGGTGATCTACTGCTGTCTCTCTCTCTTTCTCCCTCCCTCCCTCTTTCCTTCTTTCTCCCTCCCTCTCTCTCACTCTCTCCCTCTCTCCCTGTCCCTCTCACTCTCCCTCTCTCTCTCCCTCTCACTCTCCCTCCCTCTCGCTCTCTCTCGCTCTCTCTCCGCCCCTCCCTCTCTCTATCTCTGCAATTTAAATCAGGTTTCTCTCTAAAGGCTTATATTGAACTGAGTGGCGTGCTCCTCTTCTTATCTCTTCTACAGTTCCTTTTCTCTTGTGTGTGTGTGTGTGTGTGTGTGTGTGATTGGCTCCTCATTCGGCCCATGCAGAGATCTCAGCTCCCCAGGGGCAGATTAGCTGTTTAGTTGAATACAGTGGGATCGACATGCCACCAGATGGTTTCTGCATAATGTGTGTGTGGTAGGTGTTTGCAGGTTTTGGGTGATGACAACTGCCTTCAGGCCAAAAAGCTGTTGTGTTATTCCAATGCTCACAGTTTAAAGAGAACAGGATCAAACTAACACTAACTGTGTTTGTGGTTAATTTGTGTTGCTGTGACAATGTGAGGGAAACATGTTGCGTTGTCGTCAGGACACAGCAATCTAAACATTATCCTAATGGAAGTCCATAATGCTGCTGTGCTTCATGTCATTCATTATACAGCAGAGGTAATAAATTATAATCAGAAGAAGGTTTGTGTGTGTGTGTGTGTGTATGTGTGTGTGTGTGTCCAGTGCAGTCACAGTCCTCCTCAGCAGAGCTTTGTGTTATGTCACTTTTCTCACCATCATTTTCCTGAAATGCCAACCCGCCCTGAGCACCACCAAACCCCCACCTCCACACTCCCACATAATTTTATTTTTAATTCTTCCTGTTGCTGCAGCTCTGAGCAGAGGGATCCTGGTGGGGGAGGGCAGCATAGTGGGGGACAGGGATTAACAGTGGGCTGGTGGTCCTGATGTAGTTGCTAGTCCACAGACCTGGCTGCCATGTGGAGGTGGTGGGGGGTAAATTAGAAAGCTCAGGCTGGTGGCTGACTGTAGAGAAACATGAATGTAGCCTCCATTTTACTGTGGTGAAAGGATATGGAGGCCTGACATGCAGGAACTGAACTTTTACTCAGGTGGTAACACAGTGTCGTGTTAGTTTTGTAGTTTTAACCATGCTACTAAGGTCACATGACTTGGACTCAAGTCAGACTTGTGTAATGAAAGTGAGGATCTCAGAATTGACTTGACAAAATCAAACAAGACTCAAGTTTGACCTCAGAGGTTTATAAAGTCTCACCTAGTACACTGCTAATCTCACCTCATTTGTCTCTGCAGGTGTGAACTATTAAATAACTGAACATTGAAGTATTGACGCTAAGTATCCTAGCATAAAAATTATTTGATTTTATCTGTTATTTTATAATTAATTTTCTTGTATGTATTTTGCTAATGTTATTATAGCTTTCTAAATCTTATTTTATTGTATCTCATCATTGGCTTTCTTAAAACTCGTCAGTGGAGCAGCCAGGACGATGGCTGCTGCTCAACTGTTTCCTGTAGAGAGGGAAAAGAAAAGTGAAGAGAAACAGGATGAGAGGAAATGGTGAAAAGAGAGAAGGCAGAGAGGGTCACAGCTTTTGATGTATTAATAAGACAGAAAATTAGAGTTTTGACTCAGATCTCTGGTTTTTGGTTTTGTTGGTCTTCTGCCTCCTGTCTTCATTTTCTGCATCCATGGCAAAAAGCTCTCTACTTCTCAAGACATCAGTCTGCATTCAATCAAGTATTCAGCATCAAATGAAGAAAAACTTGTGTTTATTAAATTTGTTCAATGATGATTTGATAGAATGACATCTCCAGTTTATTCATTCACACAGAGATGAGACCTGTGAGCGTCTTGAAGATTGTGTCACTAACCAAAGAAATCTGATATTAAATGTTGCTGCAAAGACACTGGTGAGATTAGACTGATGAGCTGGTCCCAGTAATAAAGTCTCCATCCCAGTTCCTGCTCCACATTTTGACAGTCTGTGTTTCCCTGTGACTGGAGCCTGATCCACCTTAGGAATCAGAGCTCCCCTGCCTTAGTTTCCAGGCTGCTCCTTGTGGGGAGCCACAGGGACTCAGCTGTGAATGTAGGCCAGAGTCAACACACTCTCTTGTGCCAGAACACTTTTACATACTCACACACACTCTCTCTCTCACACACACACACACACACACACACACTGTCTACTGTACATATACTGTACGGTCTACTGTGCTGTCTCCATCCTAACCATCTGTCTCTGCGTCTGCGCTCACAGGTCGTCTGTGCAGCTGTCAGAAGAACTGTCTAGCCAATCAGGAGAGGCGAGGGGAGAGGTGAGCCAATCAAAGGGGGAGAGATGTTGGGGCAGGATGGGCGTGCGGCCCTGACTGTCATGTCATTACTGCTGCTACTGTGGCACGAAGCAACACCAATTGAAGTCCCACAAGACGGTAAGTCAGCTGTCAATCATCACACCCGCTATAATCAGTATGTTACAGCACATGTAGACACAACACAAAGTTAATGTGGTTAAAGGGCAGTTTAGGATAGGGTTATAACTGTGCTAACAATGCTAGCATACAGCTAATTATTAGATCTATCCCATGTGGTGTCAGACTGTGTAAACCTGTGTGAACTGTGTGTTGCTGACACTGAACAGGGAAGCTGCTCCAGTTTGCCTCGTCAATTTAAAAGCTGATGCTTCTTGCCTTTTAGTAAAGGGGCAGACAATTATAGAATTTAACACAAGTGAGACATGTTTTTCAAGTCCATTACATAATTTTTGTGAGTTCACAGTGAAGATACAGATAGGAAACATGGTGGAGAGAGAGGTATCTGATAGACAACAAAGTTCCTGACCAACACTACCTGCGATCATCTGTTTTTGAACATTGGTCCTGATATATATATTTATCTATATTATAAAATAGTAGATAAATGTATAATAAATGTCTGAAGTGAAATTTTCTTATATAGTTTTTTGCTGTCACCACATGTTAGAGGTCTGCTGATTCGCCTTCTCGCTCTGGCTGCGAGTCACATTCAAACTGTGTTTCTACACTGTAGTATCACAAACATGTCAACAGAAACATCATGTAAACATCACAAATGTCGGATGGTTCAATCAGGGCCTTGACTTTATGTCAGCGCAGTACTGAACTGAGATCTGTTAAGTTTTTATATACAAACTTTTAACCTCTAACCTTTAACTTCTTTAACCTTATATTCATGATCTTATCATCACCAACATGTCAGCTATTAAATATTGCTGCTGGTCATTCTTTATTATAATCAACTGAATTAACTTTTTGCTTCAAGACTCATTCACTCAATAAACCTGTTTTCATTTCAATGTAATAAAGAAAAATAATGCAGGTTTTAGAGCAGGTGAAACTTTAATTAGTTTTAAATTTGTAACCATGAGTGTGCAGCTGGAGCTGAGTGCTCATCACATTAGTCACATTTGCCCATGAAAACAGACTGGTTCATATCTCTGGATAACAGGGTGTCACTCTGGGTGGCTCCCTCACACACACACACACACACACACACACACGCACACACACACACACACACACACACACACACACACACACACACACCTACAGCTGCTCTTTCTTCTGTGTCCCTGCCCTCCTTTGACCCTGCCTCTCTCGCTGTTTTTTTATAAGCTCAACCTTTCAACCCTCGACTTATGATGCTCAAGTCATCTGAAGCACACACAAACAAACACACACACACACACACACACTGCCTAACAAAGACCATTTGGATAATACCCTTATAACCCAGTGACGTGTCCCTGATAGAGTCTCCACACCAAGATCATCTGATTGTCAGGATTGATTTATTTCTGAGAAAGTTTCATTTAAATCAGTAAGTCCTCTCTAGAAAGATCAACTCTTAGACACACAGGACAGAAAGACTCACAACTCAGGGTTGGCATTTCAGATCAGATCTCATCTCTTTGTCTTATCTGTAAAAGCAGCTTCAAAATCCACTGGTCAATCAATACATCAATCAATCAAACTTTACTAGCTGTGACAGCTTGAATTTGTGTGTCATCTGGCCTCCCTGTATTAGCTTCCTGATATTGATTTAAAAATCTTATTGTGGACTTTAAGGTTCTACTCAATTAAGAGTTTACTGACTCCATATGAGGGTGGGTGCCATCTTGGATCAGCTGATAGTGTCCTGCTGGTTGTTTCCACAGGCTGAATGGTGACTGAAGGCTCTGGAATGATCCATAGAACCTGCTGAGAGGAGATTTGATAGATGCCTCTGCTTTTAAATCCCTTCTTTAAAGAAGTCATCTTCTCTGTGTACATTCATTTCATTTTATATAACTGTTTTATTCTTTTTTTCCCTTTCGTTTTATACTTTAGTGAAGCACGTTGTAACTTTGTAATACTGTAATACTGTAGTAATACTGTAGTAACCTTTTTGCTGTGGTTCTGGGTTTGTGCGACCCCTATCCATAAAGAATTTTAGATCAATGCACACAAGAAATAATGAAAAACAAAATGTACATAGGGAAACTTCCGGATGCAGCGGAGGAGTGCAGACGTTTATTCGTGAGCTCTCGGTGGTGGTAGGCCCTAGCTTCTGCCTTTTATCCTGATTTCACCTCTCATAACTTTGAACTGATTGCAAGAGGCGACGCCGTTAAGAAAACTTGTGTATGGCAAGGTACAACCTTCGACAAACTACCGAAACATCACGACTCTCTCACGCGGTGACCACAAGAAACATGGCGGACGGGGAAAAGGAAATATCATTCAGCAAGTTTCTTGATGCTATTCAAGAAAATAAAGAAGAGCTCACAAAACATATTGACAAAAAAAACAGCCGACATACAAACAACGCTAACGAAAATTGAATCCTCACTCTCTACGCTGTCGGATCAGGTCGAGGAGATCGAGACGCGAGTGAGCGCAAATGAAGACGATATTAAAGATGCACGTGACCGAGTTGACAAAATTGAGAACTGGGTGGGTAATGTTTTCTACTCTCCTATTCCTTAAAAGCAAGAGGTGTTGCCTTACTCATTAATAAATGCCTGAACCTTAAATTAAATTCAGTTGAGAAGGATGAAAACGGTAGATTTTTACTCGTAGACTGTGAAATAAATAGGAACAAAATATCCTTGGTGAATATATATGGGCCTAACTATGATGACCCGGTGTTCTTTAACAACCTGATTATGAAACTGGCTACAATAGGGGGTCAATGTGTGGCGGGCAGAGACTTTAATTTGGTCCTAAACCCACATTTATGACTGATCATCACCTAAAACAACTTCACTATCAAAAGTGGGAACAGCACTGAACCAAGGTATGAAAGACTTAGGTATAATCGATGTGTGGCAAAATCTTTATCCAAACCAGAAGGATTTTTCTTTCTTTTCACCAACACATAATACACACTCTAGAATTGACATGTTCTTAGTGCCAGAAAGATATGGCATCCACAGTGATAGAATGCTCCTATTTAGCAGCCACCTTCTCAGATCATAATCCCATCAAACTCTCCTGGATGATTAATACCCCACAGCCCTCAACCCGTAGGTGGAGGTTTAAAAATTACATGTTAAAAGACCCTGAATGTATTTCATATATGACCACTAATATCGAAATATTTCTTGATGCCAATTTAAATTCTTCCTCACATGCCAATATTTGGGAGGCTCTTAAAGCCTATATGAGAGGTCACGTTTTATCATACAGTGCCCACAAGGTAAAAAAAAATAGGGAGACACTAACTAAACTGGAAAGTGATATTAAAAAGCTGGAACAGGACTATATAGCCACCAAAAAAGGAAGAACACCTAAATACACTAACAAAAACAAGAATGCAGTATAATAACCTATGTACCAACAAAGAAGAGGCAGCCATGGCCAGAACTAGATATCACTATTATGAATTTGGGAACAAAACAAGTAAACTCTTGGCTTGGCAAATTAGAAAAGAAACATCTGATAAGTTCATACACTCAATATTAACAGAGGATGGCAGACTTCTTGACAAGTCAGAATCCATAAACTCAGAATTCAAACAATTTTATGAAGACCTATATAAAACTGGGCAGGATGCTGAAAATACTGGAGCAAAAAGATTTATGGATGGAATAACCCTTCCTAAATTACAAGATGAGGATAGGGAGCTGCTTGATGTCAGAAATGGAGGTAGTTCAAGCCATCAATTCCTTACAAAATAACAAGAGTCCCAGGCCAGACAGCTTTCCTGTAAAATATTATAAGGCCTTTTCAAAAAAATTACTGACCCCCCTCACGAACATGATTAAAGAAGCTCTAGAAAATGAAAAACTACCAGAATCATTGGAGATTGCAACAATCACACTGCTTCCAAAACCGGGTAAGGACAAACAAAAATGTGACTCATATAGACCCCTCAGTCTCTTAAATGCAGATTATAAAATACTATCCAAGCTAATAGCCCTCAGATTGGAAGACGTTATACCAAAGATAATACACGCTGACCAAACAGGCTTCGTTAAAAACAGGCACGGAGCAGATAATGTACGTCAACATCTCCACATACTGAACTCTGCTCAAAAAAATCAAAATCCTATGCTAATATTATCTATGGATGCAAACAAAGCATTTGACAGGATTGAACCAAGCTTTCTCTTTCGGACTCTAGAGGCTATGGGCTTTGGAGAGAAATTCGCTCAATCTGTCAAAACACATTTTAATGCTCCCAAAGCTAATATTTTAACAAATGATGTCCTGTCTAACACTTTCTCCTTATCCAGAGGCTGCAGGCAAGGCTGTCCAAGCTCTCCTGCTCTTCGCAATAGCGATCGAACCATTAGCCATCGCTATTCGCTCCGACATCTCCATAGCTGGAATCAAATTTGGCACAAGTGAACACAAACTTTCTTTATATGCAGATGATCTCTTATTGTATATAAGTGATCCATACACATCAGTCCCTCCACTATTGACATGTCTCAAAGAATATAGTGCAGTTTCAGGATACAAATTAAATTACACTAAAAGCGAGATTCTACCACTAAATATACAGGACAACAATATTAGAGCTCTCACTGACCCATTGAAATGGTGCAACAGTGGTTTCAAATATTTGGGTATACAAATTGGCAAATCAGATGGACATATATTTAAAAAGAACTATATAAAATTATTGGAACAAACCAAACTTAACCTTCAGAGATGGATGGATCTTCCATTGTCTCTCATAGGACGGATTAATACTATCAAAATTAATATTTTGCCTAAGTTTACTTACCTATTCCAATGTCTCCCTATAAATGTTCCCAAGAGTTTCTTCAAAGAGCTTAACAAAATTATAACTCCTTTTATATGGCAAAAGAAAAATCCTAGGGTCAAACTCATCTCGCTGCAGGCTCCATATTCAAAGGGAGGACTTTACCTACCGAACTTTAGGAATTATTACCTTGTCTCTCAGTATCGATCGATTTGCATCTGGCTGCAAGCAGAGAACAGTGAGGTGAGATGGGTTCCAATTGAACAAAATGAGATGAACCCTATACCTTTAAAGGATGTTCCATTTATAGGTACAAATAAATGTTTAGCCTCACTCAAAAACAATTCAATAATACTGAATGGATACAAATATCTCTTTTCTTAGAAGGACACCTCTGTGGGGTAATTCTGACATCTCACACCATATCGCTGACTCAGTATTGCAGGGGTGGAGGGATAGAAAAATCCAAACAGTTGCTGATCTATACATTAATGATACATTTGCTAATTTCCAACAACTAAATGAAAAATTAAATCTTCCTAAATATAGTTTCTTCAAATTCCTATATAATGTGTAATGTATAATGTAAGAGGGAAGCATGCAGCCTTTGAAAAAATCTGGGGCCCCTTCATAGACATTCTACCTTCTCTGGACCCCGACTGACCGTGGTGGTGGGAGCCCTCCTGGACCGGCTTCAGACTGTAGGTTCCTAATGTATTGTTGTGAGAAATGTGTTGATTACTGAATTTTTAGGAATGTATACAGATGGGTGTATGTACAAACCGTACTGTGTAGGTACACAAATGAAAGGAAATTAAGAGCCATACTAGGGAGGAGGGCGGGGGGTGGGCCGGGAAAAGTTCAAGTAATATTTCTGTTTTGTTTTCATTTTATTTACTTATTTTTATTTACTATTATTTATTTATTATATCATTTTATTTATTTATTTAAAAAATTTATTTATTTTCTTTCCTTTCTTGATTTTCGCTTCTGATGTTCACAAATGATCCTTATATGCTGTGCCAGTAAGGTTACACATTTATGTGTGTTCCTTGTGAAAAATACGAAAAATCTCAATGTAACATATTTGGTCACCATAAACATCCTGTAAGAGCATCTATTAATAAAACAAATCTTTAAAAAAAAAAAAAAAAAATGTACATAGTACAGTAGTAATAAAGCCAATAAATTACATTAAAAAATATACGTAAGAAAATAATAATAATAATACATGGAAACCTCTTCCACATTGTCTGAAATTGGATGAAATAACATACCTCAGTCTAAACATCATTGCAGAGCTGGATTTTAAATTTCTGGTCAATAAGCATCAAAATCAGAATCACAATCAGACAAACTATGTTTGTGCATCAAAGACATTTGACTCTGGTTTCTAGTAGTTGGAGTGTTGGGTATAAAGTGAACCTCGAAAAGCCAACAATGGATAATGATCCATTCTTCACACAATCCCATTTTTGTATCACAAAATGATGCTTTATGACATATTAACCCCACCCCCCTCGTGGAGAACGGCTCCACATGCTCCACAGCTGATGGTTTCATTCAGGAAGAGAAAACCCATCCCCCTCTTTTCTTTATGTCTGATCTGCTTCACAGCAAACTGCTCTCCTGACCTTTATCGATGGGAGCTGTCCACACATCCCCACAGAACACACACACACACACACACATGTTCACACACTCCAACTCTACATATTAATGTCTAAAGGGCATACGATGAAGACTGTTCTAATTCAGTGAATAGGTTGTATAGGTGACATGGATGTAAATGTGTGTACATGCACACTCACATCTTACAGGCTGATCTGTAACTGCTACACAAACACAAGGTCAAACTTCGTAATGTGTGTGTTAGGGCTGAACAGGTCTGAACAGGTTTGTCCCTTATATCTTGAAAACATGAGACCGAGGAGTCTCTGTAGCACCACAATGCCTCATTTATAGTGGTTGTGACACATTTTACATGTACATACACATATTACATATTCAGTACATATACAGGACAACACACACACAAGTAAATGAGAAAGGAGCCTCACGCTTGTATTCTGTATAGCAAAGAGCTACACAGTAAACGTGTTTTGCTTCGGTCAGATGTTCTTTTACCTTGTACTCAAGTTGAATCATTTCTTGTCATTGTAGCTTAACACGTATGTGACCTCACATACTGCAGTGTCAGATCTCTCTTTGTTCATGCTGTTGTTGTCAGTCAGCACTTTATTTCAGGCTGTGATTTAACACAATAAAAGCCTGTCTAATCATATTGAACATGGATTAAAGAGTGACTGGACACTGACACCAACACTACACCACAGTTACCACCTCAGACGACACTGCGCAGTCGTATATGCACATGAAGCACGTACAGACCAACAAAAACTTAGAGAGAGGAAATGAAATGAACTGTTTCCTCTCCAGCAGTGAGCCTCAGTCCATCCAGAGAAGCTGAACTCACCACCACTAGATCTCTAGTCTGTCTTGTGTCTGTTATTGTGAGAGGGATCTCATAGCAGGCCTTTGAAACTTCATGTTCTGGTCTCACAAATACAGTCACACATGTGAAGCTTTAAAAATTTTGCTTATTATAGTTATGTGTCCTTTTTGTTACTAATTGATTGACAGAAATAAACAGTATGATGTTGTATGACAGTGTCTGATGTACAAGCTAAACTCTAACATGTGTTGTCTTTCTCTTCCTTGCTGATGATGATCTCCTTACAGGTGAGTCGTTGTTTCATTCTGTAGATCACAGTTCTCTCTTTCGCTTCTATAACAACTAATATAGATAACAGTCGTCCTCAACTGGTCCAGCATCAGAATCCAGATTACACATCAAGTCAAAGTCTTCATAGATCATGTCAGTGAGAGCAAACCGTCTGGCTGTACGGAGACAGTGTTGTTGTACAACTGGGGCTTAAAAGTCAATAAAATGAGGAAGTGATCAAAGCTGAAAAGCAGCAATGAAAGCCGGAGTAGGTAATCTGTTTCAGAAACGCTTTTTGTGATATTTCTTTAAATTCTCTTAATATCCCGATAGCAATGAATAAATGAAATGCTCTGAAAAAACCAAAATAAATCGACCCTCTGTGTCAGTCACAGGGCTGTAAAAACTCAGGTCAATCATTGCCTTCGGCCCAGATGCAGTGATTGGCTGGCCGACCTTTGCGCCAACCTCACTAGCGTGCCTGCGCGTAACGTGGCCGTGCACTCGTGCTTACTGCTGCATGACCGAGCTGTTTCAGTGTCAGACAAGCGTTAGCTATACTAGTAGTATACCTAACTGAGTATTAGTAGCGTAGCTAACTTGTTGATGTTTCTAGCTTTGCCTGTTATATAACCTTACTGTAGGTGGCTACTAGCTAGCCAGCAATAAGTTATTGCATCTAACTGTATTTCCAACAAAAAATTACCAAACATTGAGTACGAGCTACAGTCATGTTGGTTGTTTATATTCATTATGGTAATCTTATATGTTGTCTTACTTGTGAATAACTCACTCCGTATTGGGATATCACAACGACAATCACAGCTACGTTCCTCTCTCCCTCTCTCGCTCTCTCTCTCTCTTGTGCATTTGAGCAGTGTGCGTTGGTGTGTTTCAGGGGCGTGGCCTTGGAGGGAAGCTTGAAGGGAGGGGGTGGGAGTTTTTTTTCTGTTGGATACTTTCAAAATCTAGCTAACTCAGGCTAACATCTTCCAGATTACCTACTCCATCTTTAAACAGTAGGTACAGCTAATTCAGGCTTATTAAGAGCACTGAAACTACTGGGGGCAATATTTTTTAAATCTGTTAGCAACCCACTGAAAATTGACGTCACCAGTTGGGAACCACTGAACAATAACATGAAAACTGGATGAATATACATAGAACTACAGATGTTTTTATGTCTTTAATATGATTAACAATCACGTCACCATTTGTCCATCTGTCTCTTTGTCTCTCTTTGGCTTTACGTTGGACTAACAGCAAAGATCCTGCAAGACCGTAAGTGTTGATGTTTCTGTCCCAGCTACTAATTTTACAACTTCTAGTTTGTGACGTTGCAGTGACACAGGCAACATTACACACTTCACCACTGGATTACTCCTGTTCCATAGAGGTTAAAGGTTCTGTAATCGATTGTCATTTCCAGTAGATGTTGCTCTAGACCACACCTCCCCTCCCTTCACGTTCTCAGCATGGTGTTGTGCCCACCAGTGAATGTGTCCACTAAACACACACCAAGAAGCTCAACTGAATAAAGTTACCCTGTGAACATGAGAGCCAACAAAACGCAATCTGTGATATGCTCCACAGCAATGCTGACATCCAACTAGCATTAGCAACATTTGCTGAATACATTTATAATAAGGGTATCAGTAAGTTAGCTAATGTTATCATGTCTACTGTAGCCATCACTGATGAAAACAGATATGTAACATTATGAATCATCAAGTTACTGACACATGGAGGAGAAGTAAAACCTGCTCTGAGTCCAGCTGGACCCTGTAGCAGAGCCATCACTGATGAAAACAGATATGTAACATTATGAATCATCAAGTTACTGACACATGGAGGAGAAGTAAAACCTGCTCTGAGTCCAGCTGGACCCTGTAGCAGCTCATAGGGTTCTCCTCTCAGTAAACAAGACCAGTATTGGCTCCACGGTCAGACTGGGACAGAAATTGGGACCAGCTGCATCAATGCCACTGATAGAACAGGTAAAGACACTGATGGCTCTGGTAAAGACACTGATGGAGTCGGTAAAGACACTGATGGGGCAGGTAAAGACACTGATGGAGTCGGTAAAGACACTGATGGGGCAGGTAAAGACACTGATGGAGTCGGTAAAGACACTGATGGGGCAGGTAAAACACTGATGGAGCCAGTAAAGACACTGATGGGGCAGGTAAAACACTGATGGAGCCAGTAAAGACACTGATGGGGCAGGTAAAACACTGATGGAGCCACTAAAGATACTGACTTTATAGATGTTTTGACCGTCCACCAGCGGACCAGGATCTGAGCCAGTCCTCCTCTTAACAGGAGACTCATGCATGTGCCACCACACTGACTACCAAAACAAAGACCAGAGAATCTCTTATATCATTACATAGAAAATAGTTGTTTGCTGCTGTAATTTTTATTCAAATCTTGTTTACAGAACCTTCAACACACTCTGCTGGACACACATTACCCCACCAGTTTGCTTTAGGGAACACAAACTTTAATCTGGGAATTCTTTTGTACATGTTCTGCTGTATGCGCATGTGATGTTGTTGACACTGTAACTAGTCTAA
>NW_019525301.1:5468088-5471391 GCF_002814215.2 Seriola lalandi dorsalis
CTGATGGGGCAGGTAAAACACTGATGGAGCCAGTAAAGACACTGATGGGGCAGGTAAAACACTGATGGAGCCACTAAAGATACTGACTTTATAGATGTTTTGACCGTCCAGCAGCGGACCAGGATTTGAGCCAGTCCTCCGCCCAGTCCACCTGTGCTCTGGTCTCATCTCTTTGTTTGTTTGAGGCCTTTTTAGATGAAAACTTCTTCAGTGGAGGGAACTCTGGACGTTCACTTTCACCTGATCGCTGCATACTGCACTGTGTTGTCTCACCTGCGGGCGGAGCCTGTCTATTTATAAATGAGGGGAGGACTAACAGTTTAACAGGAGACTCATGCATGTGCCACCACACTGACTACCAAAACAAAGACCAGAGAATCTCTTATATCATTACATAGAAAATAGTTGTTTGCTGCTGTAATTTTTATTCAAATCTTGTTTACAGAACCTTCAACACACTCTGCTGGACACACATTCAGAGAATCTCTTATATCATTACATAGAAAATAGTTGTTTGCTGCTGTAATTTTTATTCAAATCTTGTTTACAGAACCTTCAACACACTCTGCTGGACACACATTACCCCACCAGTTTGCTTTAGGGAACACAAACTTTAATCTGGGAATTCTTTTGTACATGTTCTGCTGTATGCGCATGTGATGTTGTTGACACTGTAACTAGTCTAAAGAAAGTGAATCTTGGTGAGGATGTGCAATAAGCTGATGTTCCATACCATGTCTCTCAAAGCTGGGCTTTTATCACAACCAAGCACGCTATAAAAATACTCTTATGGTTGCCATAGCAACATGAGGGATATGTATAATACAGGGCTATTTCAGTCGTGGATAAGATTAGCTGCAAGAGATTCAGTTACAGAGGGAAACTGTTCTTTCATCTCCACACTCTGTGTTGAGCTGGAGCTCGCTCTCACAGTCCAGAGTTCCTGCTTTAATGTGGCAGGCAGCCAGTCCTATGAAGCGCCTGTTATCTTGTGTTGTGTGTGAAGTGTGTCTGTGCTCAGTGGGCCAGAAAAACGCAGAGAGATGTGGTCTGTGTGGTTTGTCTGCAGAGCTGAAGTGAGCAGTTAGATATGTGACTGAACACCGAACACAGACGGGGACATTATGATCTGATTGTTTCTTTCATCAGGATTCAGAGCAGGTTTATATGAGGTTAATATATGAGGCTGATCATCAAGTTTCATTAAAACAAAAGAAAAAAAAGATCAATCAGTGAAAAGAATAAATCTGGTGATATTTTTTATTTTCTTATTGTCAAAAAATCTTTAAAGACCAAAACCAATAATCAAACAAGTATCATCTGTGATTCAGAGCCTGATGTCTCTGATTTCTCCACTGTTTCCAAACACTATTAAAACACATCAGTGAGACACACACATGTTCCTCCATCACCATGAATACACACACTCTAGTTCTTTTAGACTCAGTCCTACACACACTGTCCTGCTGACCCAAATAAACCCTAGAGCACCAAACGTGGATTAATCTGCCGCTGAAAATAGTCCTCAACAAATATACTATTTCCTCCTTCAGTATACATACTGTATCGATAGATAGATAGATAGATAGATAGATAGATAGATAGATAGATAGATAGATAGATAGATAGATAGATAGATAGATAGACAGATAGATAGACAGATAGACATTTTTGACCTTTAATAGGATTAATTGACAATAAGATGAGAAGAGGAATATGTATAGATATATAATAACAGCAGGTTTATTCTTTAAAGCTTTGGAGCCTTTTCCGTCCTGACACAGAGAGAATTCCGGGGAAATTCCTGAATATGAAGTAGATTTTTAGGTTAAATTACATTGTTGATCATATTCAGCAACTGGTTCTAATCACAAAGGGTATATTGGTAAAAGTCCAACGGATCAGGAAACACAAGCAGTGTATCCAGATTACGTCTAAACCACTTTATCCTGAGATCAAACTCATTGCACAGAAAATGTTCTGTAAACTGACAGATGTTTAGGGACGCTTTGTGTTTCTCTTGTATATTGTATATATTGTTATATTGTGTTAACCTGCCCAGGGGCTGCAGAGAGTAATTAGCTATCAGCTAAATCTGGCACAATTTATTGATTAATGTTTTTACATGGTCCCTGATAAATAAGTATAAGAAACTAAACTAAACTTAACTGAACTTTAGATGTATTTGTCACCATGCTCAGGTCTCATGAGCATGGTGGTACTACATCAACAATAATGTTAATGTAAATAACATGTAGGCTGCAGTAGACCAACTGTTCAAAGCTAAAATAACCAGTTAAAGTAGAGGAATGTCCCGACCAAATGTATTTTAATAGTTGACAACCAGTTTAACCAGTTAAACACTTTCGTTCCTTCTTCCCCTTCTTTGTCTCTTCATTGAGTATTGATCTTTAAACTCTAATCATAGAACATTGAAACAGCAGTGCATGTGTGTGTGTGTGTGTGTGTGAATGTGTGTTCATTATCTGTACACAACCTCATCTCTGTAACCTCCTCTTTGTCTCCCCCCTCCCCCCACAGTGAAGCAGCCCCCCACCATTGTCAAACAGTCAGTGAAGGACTACATTGTCGACCCCAGAGATAACATCATCATCGAGTGTGAGGCCAAGGGCAACCCAGTGCCAATGTAAGCAGTACACACACACACACACACACACACACACACACACACACACACACACACACACACACACACACACACACACAATATGCGTACAATTGACTTATCTGTTTTCTGCTCATTACATGGAGCTTTAAGGGGAAGAAAAGATGATACATTTCATGCATAAAAGTCGGAATCAATGCTGAAACATCAAGTTTTAAACTTTTACTTCTACATTTCCTGTAGTGCAGCTCATCTTTCTTTACTGCACCTGCCTGAGAAATTCAACCTTTCAAACAGCAACGGGATATTTTCACAGACTGAGCTGTAAACTGACCTTTATGTGTACATTAGGTGGCGAGCACCTTTAATGGACATTAACAGTTGACAAAGTTGACGAAATAGAAAAATCTTGACACTGAATAAAGTTTGAAGACTGTTGCAGGTGATTGAGACAGCAGCTGAAAAGCTCCCAGTCAGACTGATGTGAGTGACAGGCTGCAGACTGCCCAATCAGGGAAATGCAGCACAGCGGAGGACAAAGAGGTCCAGAGAAGATTCAAAAGATCACACATTTGTCTTCCTTACTCTATCCACTCAGTCCCATTGTCTATCCCTGTTTCTGTCTGTCCTCTGCTACCCCCCCCACCCCGCCCCCCGCTCTGTCTGTCCTCAGTGTG
>NW_019525301.1:5471411-5474614 GCF_002814215.2 Seriola lalandi dorsalis
CCCATGTCTGTGACAATGACAGTTATGAGGAGTGACAGTGCCACTCAGATGTGCTCTCCTGCCACTCTGCCCTACTCTGTCTGTCTCTCTCTTGGCCACAGTAATACATTTTCATCTGAGCCACCCTCCCTCTGTCACTGACCCCCCTTCCTGTTCAGATGAACGGTGTCTTGCCCCAAAGCTCCTCTGCTGCCCTCTAACAAACCTATAAACTCAGTGTGACACCTGTCCACCTCCCCTCCACAGCATCAGCTTGACAAGTGGTCTGCTGTGCTTTTGACAGCTCTCTCTCTCTGCTACCCCCCATGTTGTCCCTCCATTAGGCACGGAGGCTTTATTTATACAGCACCTTTCACACACAGACACAAAGTGTTAAACGTGGGTAAAAAGCATTGAATAAGCAATAAAAGCCAGAAATACATCAGTGGAGAAAGAATAACATGAGGTTTTTCAGAAATAGTCGTGATTAGGAAGTTGGTTCCATCTGTGTGCAGCAGAAGCTGAAGTGAGCTTCACCCTGGTAGGTTCTATCAGCTGACTGCTTCCTAAAGGTCTAAAATCTATACTGGTTTCATATTCTTCATGAGGATTATAAATGTATTTTGGCCCAATGTCACTGAGTGATTTATAAACCAGCAGGTAACTGGTGACCAGTGTAAATATTTAAGAACAGGAGCCAGTTTCACACAGATATCTCAGACTGGTCTGTAGTGTTGGTCCAGATCCGCTTAAGATAGTCAAGAACTAAAGTGCTTTGTGCAACAGATGAATTTAGACTCAGTCTGTCTGAAGTCTGACTGTTTGTTCTATCTAAGACACAGTCAAAGTCTGTCTCTGTGAGCTAGGTGAGTTTAGAGAGGAGGATTTCTGGGACGATGTTGCTGGTGTGAATCTCTGTGAAATGATCTGTAACAGTAGTTAATTCATATTTATGTTTTGTCCTTACAATTTAACATTTATGACATTTTGATTTTTTATTAAATGTGTTTTTGTTCTATAATGAGCAAGAAATGATTCACAGTTAGTTAATTTATCATGACCTAGCAGAGTACTGTGCACAGTATTTTCACATCCGTCCTGAGGAGGTTAGACAGATGTGGTTAATGTTGTTTTTTTTTCCAATCCAAACATCTGCATTTCCACTGTCAGTGAAACCCATGAATCAGCTGGTGGATTATTCTACACCTTCAGTTTCTGTTCCTCTCTATCTTCTGTATGTCTCTCCCTCTCATCTTCCTTATCTTCCTCATTCACATTCACAGTTTTTTCCTCCTCCTCCTCTTCCTCCTTTTGTCTTCTATTCTCCTCACACAAACCTGATTTACACATCAATTATACACATCAAAATATTCACATAATTCACACTTAGGAGCAGGCTCACATGCACAAACACACACGCACGCACACGCACACACACACACACACACACACACACACACACACACACACACACACATACACACACACTTGGTCTCTAGTGGTTACATCAGTGGGGGTATGACCAGCTCAGGACAGTGGTACATTGTTTATTTGGAGACAGATTGGCTTTACGTAAGACACATACACACATGCACATACAGATACACATGCACGCTCACCCAGATTCTTGTACACACACAGACACACAACCACACAATAAGGCACTCACAGCCAGTCTCCCATGCACACATCCTGGCTCTCCTCTTCCCAGGACAGGCATTGTGCTCCAGTAATGCACTCAGTTGACTATTCATGCTCATGAAACATTCAGCGAAAGGGATCGTTCACTTATTCACTCACAATCAGCCTGTCACTACGACACACACACACCACAACGCAGCCCTGGTCTCCTGCGCTTCAACAGAGGCCCTTTGTTTAGGATGAGAGCCGAGCCTCGAACCAGATCCGCTGGAACCGACCTAAAACTGACAGGAAGCATCTTCAGAGACTCTTTGCTCCGCACTAAAAATAGAGGCGGGTTATGTAAGACAGTGAGTGTTTGTCACTAATCAGGGAGCGCCACATGGCTCAGGATTAAGCTGCAGCACTGTAACATGCAGAGCGTGGAGTGTGCTGGATTTTTCATGTTGCTGTCATGTGCCAGTTCAATGATAGAAGATGGCAACCACATGACAAGCAAATATGGTTTATATTTTCCAGTTGCTGAAACAATTAAGAATTCATATGAACACGGTGATGGTGCAGCTCGCCATGCTTCTCTCGCCATCAGTGTCTTCTCTTAAGCAAGTGTTCCCTTATGAATAAGCCCATCAACATGAACCCACATGTATTTTGTGCTGTGGTTTCTGTTTGGTTTTTAAGGGAAAGTCAGTTTGCAGAGACTGGAAGTTTTAAATCCTCAAACAGGGTCTCAAATGCATGAACAAATAAAACCTGGTGGCCAGGAAAACACAGTCGGAGCGGAGGAATCACCTGCATGCTAACGGCTCAATGATGATGTACGTTTCCACAGCACCATGTCGTTAGTAGTTATGTCATGCTTTGGACTCAAGGATGAACTGATTACATTTTGGTAGTCAAAGGTCAAAGGTCAGTGAGACCTCACAAAACATTTTGAAGCCATTACTCAAGAATCATGACCAAATTTCACACATATAGTTGATATTTTCTCTGACTCTGGATAAACAGGAGGTAACCTGAAACTAGTCTGAGAGGAGGAGGCAGACAACCACCAGGAGGTGACTCTAGTTTCTTCCACTAATTCATTCCAGTCACTTTACCGAAGATAAAGCATTTCCTGCAGATGTTGCAAATTAAAATCCTTCCAGGAATGGGAGGGCTTAAGCTGCTGGAGTATTTTAATGTGAAATGAGTTTCACCGACAGCAGCTTTACAGTGTTTGGAAAATGGCAAAGTGGAAGTGGCAGAAGAGAAAAAGTATGTTTCTGGAGAACGAAGAGAAGCCCAGAGCAGCACAGCAGTGAGAGGGGGGAGTATGACTCTGACAACAGGGAGAGGTCAGGAAACAGGGAAGTAAAACATGATGGGATATACCTAAAACAAATACATAAAAACAATTTAAAATACAATAAATTGATAAATGAATGTTTTCAAACATTTCCCTGCTTGAGTAAAATCAAGTACAGTGGATATGATAAATGTACAGTGGCCCTGAGAGCTCAACACAATGCAACTTAAGAAACCCGGCTGGGACGCACTTGTTCAGTGCTTTGTGACTTTTGAATAAGTGCATATGGATGTAT
>NW_019525301.1:5474664-5474987 GCF_002814215.2 Seriola lalandi dorsalis
CTCCTCCTCTCTCCTCCTCCCTGTCCTCCTCTCCGCCCCCCTCTCTCCTCCTCCCTGTCCTCCTCTCTGCCCACCTCTCTCCTCTCTCCTCCTCTCTCCTCCTCCCTGTCCTCCTCTCCGCCCCCCTCTCTCCTCCTCCCTGTCCTCCTCTCTGCCCACCTCTCTCCTCTCTCCTCCTCTCTCCTCCTCCCTGTCCTCCTCTCCGCCCCCCTCTCTCCTCCTCCCTGTCCTCCTCTCTGCCCACCTCTCTCCTCTCTCCTCCTCTCTCCTCCTCCCTGTCCTCCTCTCCGCCCCCCTCTCTCCTCCTCCCTGTCCTCCTCTCT
>NW_019525301.1:5475037-5476991 GCF_002814215.2 Seriola lalandi dorsalis
TGGAAGTGGCAGAAGAGAAAAAGTATGTTTCTGGAGAACGAAGAGAAGCCCAGAGCAGCACAGCAGTGAGAGGGGGGAGTATGACTCTGACAACAGGGAGAGGTCAGGAAACAGGGAAGTAAAACATGATGGGATATACCTAAAACAAATACATAAAAACAATTTAAAATACAATAAATTGATAAATGAATGTTTTCAAACATTTCCCTGCTTGAGTAAAATCAAGTACAGTGGATATGATAAATGTACAGTGGCCCTGAGAGCTCAACACAATGCAACTTAAGAAACCCGGCTGGGACGCACTTGTTCAGTGCTTTGTGACTTTTGAATAAGTGCATATGGATGTATCATAATACATGTGTTTTAATACTTTCTACATCTACATCCTAGAGAGGAAACATTTGGAAACACTTGTGTTGTCGGTATTTGCAGCACGTGTCCTGTGACTACAGAAGAAGACTGACCTTCACCCTTCAGCTCCAGGGAACCACAGAGTTCTAATGGCAGCTCTTTGGCTCTTTGTTCTCTTGCTCAGGTTCTCATGGCGAAGGAACGGCAAGTTTTTCAACATCGGGAAAGATCCCAGGGTGACGATGCGGAAACGATCAGGAACCCTCTCTTTGGCTCTTTGTTCTCTTGCTCAGGTTCTCATGGCGAAGGAACGGCAAGTTTTTCAACATCGGGAAAGATCCCAGGGTGACGATGCGGAAACGATCAGGAACCCTGGAGATCGGTTTCCGTAGTGGAGGGCGACCAGAGGACTACGAAGGAGAATACCAATGTTTCGCCAGCAATGACTTTGGAGTCGCTCTGTCCAACAAAATCCTGCTCCGGGTCTCCAGTAAGAACACATACACACAAACACACACATGCACGACAGAAAAAGAAATTTGGATGAATTTTCAACATATCTGTTGAAGGAAATGGTCTAAATTTGACTAATCCTAAGGTGCTGAACACAGGACATGTGACCAATCAGCTGTAAAGAACAATAATGACCAGCTGTTCCCTCCTCTCCATCCTCCAGAGGCTCCTCTGTGGCCAAAGGAGGTGCTAGAGCCGGTTGTGGTGACGGAAGGCTCCCCAATGGTTCTACCCTGCAACCCTCCACCAGGCCTTCCTCCCCCGTTCACCTTCTGGATGACCAGCTGTAAGTTACATTCAAAAATATACAAACGAACACACTGAGTTGTGTTTCTTCTTCCTAATGGAGTGTGTGTGTCCTGCTGACTTTCTCTACACTGTCAGGTGCAGTTTTATATTGAGCAAATTTGATATTTATTGGTTTTAACATCAAGAGCTGAATTATGACCCATTTTGGGAATATAACTTTGTTTTAAGGGAATTTGTCTCTTAAAACTGAGCAGCTGCAGAATTACTGCATCACTCTTGGGGATGATGTGTGTATGTTGGGTTTTAACACAATCACAAGTCAGTCAGCATCAACCGCAGACCAACAGTGCAGGTGCTGAGAGGAGCCTTTACATTCAGATCATCTGCAGATCTTTTCCTCTTGCTCTGTTTCCACCAGGGGGAGTAATTCAATAAGTAGGATGTTTATAGATTCTGGTAAATTGATACACAATCATATTATGCATCTTAATTGGTACATGATAAGGGACTGCATCTTAAAAAATGTCTGTTTTATTTATATGGAAATCTCAATAATGATGATTTTCATTCTCATTTGTGTTATTTTCTTTTTTTATCCTTATCGGGAAGTCAAGTTATTTATTTAGGCATCAAATCACTCAATGGCCTTTGTGCCCTAAACGTTTTTGTCACTGGAGGCCAAATGGCCTCGCCCCTAAAGTGATGAAATTCCTTTCCTGTTGACTCCCTGGCAAAAGAAGCCTCTCTCCTCTGCACTGTTTTGTCGTTCTCCCATGAGAGTAATGCTGCAGTCCTGCTAAGCCAGTGTGTGTGTGTGTGTGTGTGTGTGTGTGTGTGTGTG
>NW_019525301.1:5477041-5478035 GCF_002814215.2 Seriola lalandi dorsalis
CTTCACACTGCTGCCCTCTGCTGCTTCAGTTCATTCTTCTCTTCTTCACTTGTATATTTCTTGCAGTTTTATATTGTTTTTTCTTCTGTTCCTGTTTCTGGCTGTTGTAAACATTTTAATCTAAATCACACTGAGTTCACTTTTAATGAAATGTGCTGTTTAAACTGAATCATGTCTTCCTCTGCTGCTGCTGTCGCTGTAACGAATAAAACTTGTACTCTGCTGCCCTCTGGTGGCTGCAGCGACACACTGCTCCACATCAGGTGTACTGTAATACCATGTAGTAGCAGTGATGAAGAAACAGTATTTACTCAAGAAAAAGTCTCAACAACACAAAGTAAAAATACTCCACCACAAGTGAAATCTTGTTTTGGAAGTCTACCTCAGTAAAAGTAAATAAGTTTTCTGAGCTAAATGCACTTAAAGTGTCAAAATAAAAGTTTTTGTGACTGATGGAAACCACACCACAAACCACTGAGCAGCTGATCCAGACTACAAGGACCATACGGATTCACTGGCTGTCCAGATCTCCATCCAGACTAACACACCTGAAGACACATATACCCTGACCAGGTGAAAACGTAGATAAAGTGATGTATTGTAAAAGTGGTAGTGTGGATGAAGCCATAGCCTCCACAGGATTAAAACAGAGAGACACAAACACGATGATGGAAAAAAGAAAATAAATTCATGTCAGCTATGTGAAACATGCAGTGCTCAGGTGTGGACTGATCCTGTCATCTTCCTCCTTTTGGTCATCCCTGAAAACCAAAGCCTGAAGACACAGAAGCAACTTGTAGAAAAATACTTCAACAACAAGATGCAGCAACATTGCAACTTGCAGGTGTGGTTGGTGTCAGAGCTCACCTGGTGGATCGTGTCATCGTGTCATCATGGTCTGCACAGCATGAAGAAAAGATGGCACAAACACAGAGTGAAAACCAGAACTATGTCTGTTGAGCCCAGTGTGAATTATAACTGACCACAAACAGCT
>NW_019525301.1:5478085-5553657 GCF_002814215.2 Seriola lalandi dorsalis
GAAATCTCAATAATGATGATTTTCATTCTCATTTGTGTTATTTTCTTTTTTTATCCTTATCGGGAAGTCAAGTTATTTATTTAGGCATCAAATCACTCAATGGCCTTTGTGCCCTAAACGTTTTTGTCACTGGAGGCCAAATGGCCTCGCCCCTAAAGTGATGAAATTCCTTTCCTGTTGACTCCCTGGCAAAAGAAGCCTCTCTCCTCTGCACTGTTTTGTCGTTCTCCCATGAGAGTAATGCTGCAGTCCTGCTAAGCCAGTGTGTGTGTGTGTGTGTGTGTGTGTGTGTGTGTGTGCTGCATAGATCTGCAGAGGCAGACCTCATGTCCAGCCAGATGCCATTTTACAGCCACAGACAGAAACTTTAAAAGACGGTTTAGTTATACAAAACTGATTAAAACTTTCCCTCTCAGTTACTGTATAGAATATCAACATAATCCTTCTGCATCACTTCCCCCACTCAGTGAACAGCCTGCGTGACACACACACAGTCATGTGTGCTCAGATCAACTACAGTACAGTTAGCTTGTCATTTAGCCCAGACACTGTAACACGGCAACGCGTGATGAGGACTGCTGGCCGGCTGCCGATTGGTCCTGTGGCACTGTTGACCACCATAAGGCTCACATCAGTTTGTCCAGTCACCGAGTGTGTGAGGATCTGTCTGGACATCCGTGTGGGTTTAACGGCACGTTATCATTACAGCCTGTCACTGTAGGAGGACACATCAGCTAACATGCTAACAGCTGTATGTGTAAATATACAGTCTTCAAGCTAATGGTTGGGATTAACGGGATTTTAATCATATATTTTAGCCTGTGATAGGAGATCAGTTGCTTCTGCTGTGTCTCAGACCACAAGATGTCAGCCAGCTAAAGTCAAGATACAGTACACCATCACTGTGTGTGGTTGGAATCACAGATATGTATAATCAATACAGGAAAACCTGGTCACCTGCTTATTGATGCAATTGTCCAATAAGCCAATAATGTGGCAGCAGTGCAATGCATAAAATCCAAAGGGAGGAAGTACTCAGTAATAGTATGGTTGTTCTAATAAAAAAACACTGAAGCCATTTAGTCTTGTACCAAAATAACTGAATTCAAAAAGATCAAACTCAAAGAGAGGGAGAGGTGAGAGGTGAGAGGTGAGAGGTGAGAGGTGAGAGGTATCCTGACTGCTAGATCCTACTCAAACACTGGGTCCCCCCCCCTCCTCCCTGTCCCTCTCTCTCTCCTCCTCTCTCCTCCTCCCTGTCCTCCTCTCTGCCCCCCTCTCTCCTCTTCTTTCCTCCTCTTGCCTACTCCCTGTCCTCCTCTCTGCCCCCCTCTCTCCTCTCTCCTCCTCTCTCCTCCTCCCTGTCCTCCTCCCCGCCCCCCTCTCTCCTCCTCCCTG
This sequence comes from Seriola lalandi dorsalis, assembly GCF_002814215.2. NCBI lineage: Eukaryota > Metazoa > Chordata > Actinopteri > Carangiformes > Carangidae > Seriola > Seriola lalandi. The sequence goes on from NW_019525301.1 coordinate 5,479,484, forward strand.
TCCTCCTCTCTGCCCCCCTCTCTCCTCCTCTCTCCTCCTCTCTCCTCCTCTCTCCTCCTCCCTGTCCCCCTCTCTCTCCTCCTCTCTCCTCCTCCCTGTCCCCTCTCTCTCCTCCTCTCTCCTCCCCTCTCATCCTCTCTGTCCTTCCTGTCTTCCAGATATGATGCCAATCCGTCAGGATAAGAGAGTGTCCATGGGTTTGAATGGAGACCTGTACTTCTCCAATGTTATTGCTCAAGATGCTCAAAGAGACTATAGCTGCAGCGCTCGCTTCCTCTTCACACACACCATCCAGCAGAAGAACCCCTTCACACTCAAAGTCCAGAACAGTGAGTAGACAACACACACACACACACACACACACACACACACACACACACACACACACACACACCCCCCCTGAAATATTGATGAGTGGATGTAGTCATTTTTTAGACATTGAGCAGTGACTGCTGTAACCGTGTATGAACTCTGGTCCAGTTCTCCATCTAGAGGTAAAGTAATGACATGACATGAGCTGCATGAAATCTCAGATGTTTCCTCAGGTTGCTTCAGAAAAGTCAAGACTCTCTTGATATAATGTGAAATCTTTTCTTTCAGCTGCTGATGTACCTTCAACACCACCATCATGCTCTGTGTATATGTCTGTGTGTGGACTGATGAGCCACTGTGTGTGCCTGTGTTTTCAGGGGAGCCAAATAATGACACATCTTACATTGCCCCTGACCCCTATGGTGGTGAGTCACTTCCTGTCAGGACAGCTCTACTTCCTGTCTACCTGCTTAGAGACACTAACCTGCTGAACACATCCACTGACCTCAGACTGATGTCGGACACTAATCTATTCTCCTAAACGGTGCACATCTGTGAGAATGGAGTGTTGTGTTTCTTTTAAAGCTCCATCTAGTCTGAAGGTAGATTTCCATGTGTTCTTTGATTATAAAGCAGGTCTAAGTCTTATATTAATACACTAAGAGAAACCAAATCCAGCAAGGTTGGATGGTGGGTCCAGGTGGGCGGGGCTTGGGGCGTGGCTGAGAGTGGTGACTGCTTTGTTGTGACATCAAAAAGTCACACAAGTCCTGACGGCTGGTTGTAAGGCTCAGTTTGTGAATACAGGCTGTATGCAGGCTGTTTCTCTGTGGACTGAGCGCTCTGATACTTTCACAGTATTAATATAGAACCTAGACCTGATCTATAATCAAACAACACATGGACAAAGACCTTTAGACTATATAGAGCTTTAAACTACTGTAAATATCAAGATTAGTATCTGAAGAAAGGACTTTCGGGACTTTTCAGAGGTATTGAGTAATTTCATGATCTAAACATTGTCCATATTTATACTGAACCTTACACAGTAGGCGTGGTGAGATATAGTCTGACCCTGGTTTACACTGTTACTTTATGCTGGAAACAGACAAGCTTCAAGTATTTCTGTATTTCAGTATGTCTCCATGTAGTATGTTGTTTGTTTGTTAAATTTGGCGGTTCCTTTGTTTACTTTCTGAAACAACAACAATTCAATAGCTACTTATTCCTATGGAATAAAAAATGTTGCAACAGAATCAAATCTCTCCTAATCAATCAGTGTAGTGTGAGTCAGCTGATTATTACACATGGAGTCAAACAGATGACATCATATATCAAGGATGACCAACAGGTCCACATGTGACTTCTAATAAAAGACCAATAAGCATCTCTCTGACCCCAACATACACTCGCACAGTAGAAATATATGTTCATTCCACCTCATTCAGTGTTAAATGATCACATGGAATGAATAAACATATTGTAATTAACACACAGATTAACCTCAATTCAAGTCTCCTGCAAATAGAGAATTGAATGAGCCCATAGCTGCAGGGGACAGATCAGCTAAAGTGACAGCATATGCTGCAGTGGTAGATGGGATACATCCCTGAGGGAGAAGATGCACTCTGTCACAGACCAGGCCTGAGGCCCAGAGGGACTGAGGATCCCGCTGAGGAGGATTAGGTCACATGATGAATATTCAGTCAGGATTCATGCTACGATCATTAATAGTCATATATGTATGGAAATAAGATTCATTTCTGTGAGTGCGGTGAAGTGATGGGGACAACTGTCGAGACGTTCACACACCGCCACTCCAACACACACGCTCGCTTTGCTACTAATCTCCTCTGAGCACACACGCACGCAAAGACCACAGTTCTGTCTTTTTTCTGGATGGGAGGGGGTCGAACCCTCCGCTGCTGCATCACCGGCTGTCTGCCATGTTTCCATGGTGCTCACTGCGTCGCTGTAGCTAGCCACTATAATGACTGTGTACCTCATAATTCTTCTACATGTTTCTTCCTCTTGTTGTTTTTCTTCTCACTAACAACAACAGATCCTCCTCACCCAATCCTGTCTGTCTGCTGGCCGCTGGAGAAGCTAACTGCTAACAGATGCTTTAATCCCACACAGATCTGCATCACAAAGGAGGCTAATGCTAATTTAATCCCACATACTTCTCTGCAGGCTGCAGCTCTCTGCTCACTGGAGCTGTGGTGTCCACAGCATTAATGGAGCAGACTGGAAATATGATGTCTAAGTAATGATCAAAGGAAAATTAGTCTGTATAATTATAAGCAGCATTTTTTTTTTATTTATTGTTTCAGCCAGTGGTGCAAGTTGCAAACAATAACTAGTTATCAGACAAGTATCAGTGACAGTGCTGCACAGAGTCTGCACTGCTGTTTTAAAGGACTTAAACTTTAACTTTATTACAACTTGTAACAGATTTTTATATTGGTGTCTGTTGCTTATGACAACATTTTATTCACCAAAGTAGCTAATGAGTTTGCAGAACATGGTGACACCAGGTCATGGAAGCAACACAAGAAGTCAATGGTCCTGTTCAGATCTGGTATTTACATGCATCTCAGGTGATCTTGTCACCAGTGGTCAGCTCTAAATTCAGGTGTGAATGCACCCGAGACGCATCTGAGATCTGATCACTTCTTTTAGCAATGTGAACATGAATTTGTCCTGAGTCACATTGAACGACTCTACTGACATACTCTGGCACAGCCTGATTAGGCCCACCACAGTTTATAATGAACCAAAGATATTTTACTATTTCAAATAGATAAAAGTATATTTAATTATAACTGGGAGCAGAGCATTGACTTGCTCAACTCTTCCTTGCCTCTCTCTCGCTCTCTCTCTCACACACACACACACACACACATTCATACACAAACACAAACTCTGACAACAGACCCATCTGTCAGATTGGCTAAAAACAAAAACACAAACCTATTTGCAGAGCGGGAAGTAAGACCTGATCAGAAGTATGATAATGTTCAGTCAGGTTAACTATAACCAGAAATTCCACCTGTCACACACATTTAACATCCTCACAACTCCCACAGTAATTACATAGTGGCATTCACACTTTCAGTTTGACTTACAAGTACAATAGTTTGGATAGTCTGGATAAACTCATCTGACTACTTGTGTTTCTTCCCTTGTCTGACTTCTTTCTACCAATATTACTGTGCCCAGATCTGACAAATGACTTGACAACCAGGATACGATAATGATAACATGTTGTCATCATCATGACTGATAAAAAATATAAGCAAAACTACAGGAATTGTATCCAAGTTGTAATAAAATGGAATTATCCTTTAAACCAGGCAGTTTAAGACTCAACCTTGAATTCTTCGAAGGTGCTGAAAAACAATGAACTACATCTGGATGACTTGTAAGTGAGTTTGCTGACAGTGAAAGCTGCCAGTGGAGACACAGTGCACAGGGTTTACAGGTTCAAATGTGAACTGCTTTGCATGAGTGAAGTTGTTCAGGACTCGCAGGTTAAGTTGAAGCAGTTGAATGGAAACAGTGAAAAGTGTCTGTTGAAGTGTAAGAGCTGAGAGAAGTTTAAGCTCTGCTGTATGTAAATGGTGAAAGCAGGAGAACTAACCTGGTTAAACCTGAACAATACTGTGTCTGAATGGAAATGCACCAAAATGAAAGTAACATAATATTTGATTGTAGGAGCAGGTGTTTGAGTCTTGTCAGGCCTGATGAACACAAAGTTTATCTGGCTGTTTGATTCATTTATGCTCAAAGGTTCATGTTCTGCTTTTGTTCTTCCGACCAGCTGAAGCTAAACTAACAAAATGTGCTTCTAGCTCTGTGTCACCGCTCCTCCTTCATCATGGTTCGATGTGTGTGGATTATAAAAGGCCTCAAAGTCTGAAAACCAAGGGTCTGGTCAAAAGGGTCCATGTTGCTACTGAGGCTTAATGCTGTAGCCAAGCCCTGTGGGAATGTTTAACATGGGGCTGAAGACTAATGCATCGACTCCGTGACCCCGCACAAATTTGAGTTTGATGTTAAAGTAATTTCATTACAGCAGAGAGTCTGGGCATGTCCGATCAGCTACTTTATTTAAGCTTTTAATGGCCGTCCTCTCCATCTCTGCTCCTCTGGCAAACATAAAGTAAGATCAATCACCCTGCTGTTATTTCTGCATCTCTTAATGTCTCCCTGTGAGAGAAGCCAGAGAGCGTTAGACTGGTTTACAGGATGTTTGGCCTCACTACAGACTGCAGAGAGAGCCAGAGGCTGGAGCACACCAAGCTCAGCCACAGGGAAATTACCAAATCACCAGAGTAATTCTGTTAGATTTATATATGGCAGGGCCCACAGAGAGGACACATAGGAAGTGAGTCATGCTAGAAAGATAAACTATAGTGCTGTTGGATTAGATTGAACGTGTTTGTGTATACTGCCCCCCCCACCCCACCCCCTTCATTGGCAGGCCGTAAAGTAGCTGAGACCACGCCAACCTTCCTCTCACCATCAGGCAGTGAGAGCTCCAAAATGGTGCTACGAGATGAGAGTCTGCTGCTGGAGTGTATCGCTGCTGGACTGTGAGTTCACACGCACACACACACACACACACACACACACACACACACAGCTGTAATATGTCCCTGGGATATGGAGGACTGAGATGTGGAGAATAGATCTATTCAGTTTTCTGTTTACACCGAACCCATGTTTGTCCCTCCTACCCCACCAGACCGACGCCTACCATCAAGTGGTTTAAGAAGGGCGGGGACCTGCCAGGGCAGAAAATGAAGTTTGAGAACTTCAACAAGACCCTGAAGATTGTCAGTGTGTCAGAGGAGGATGCTGGGGAGTATGTGTGCATGGCCAACAATCACTTAGGCAGCGCACGCCACTCCATCTATGTCCAGGTGAAAGGTGAGGAGGTCAGGACTCTGTGTTGGTACAGATGCATAAACCTGTGAGTGGGTCCATCACACTGACCTCCCTCCGTGTTCCACAGCGGCTCCTTACTGGCTGGACAAACCTACAGACCTGGTCCTGGCCCCGGACGAGAACGGGCGCCTGGTGTGTCGGGCCAACGGCAACCCTAAACCCGACATTCAGTGGCTGATCAACGGACAGCCTATAGACAGTAGGTGGAGCTGCCCCGGGGGGGGGGGGGCGGTTATCCTCAGTGGATCACAGCTGTTTATATCATCCACTCAGCCTGCATCTTATTTTGTCGTCTTGTCCTGCAGCTCCATCATTCTTTCACTTCTGTCATATCTTTTCCCGCTCCTCTATTCTCCACCCTCTTACCCCCCGACCGCAGGCGCTCCGCCCAACCCGAGCAGACAGATGCTGGGTGACACCATCATCTTCCGCTCAGTGCAGATGGGAAGCAGCGCTGTTTATCAGTGCAACGCCTCCAACCAGCACGGCTATCTGCTGGCCAACGCCTTCGTCAGTGTTCTCGGTGAGACACGGACATCACTGTATGAATGTGAAATATCCTGTGACCTGATGAAGAGGTGAAGGTGTAATCCTCTGTCCCTCCCCCTGCAGACATGGCTCCGAGGATGCTGGGCCCTAAAACCGAGCTGATCAAAGTCGTCCGGAACAACCGCACCTTCCTGGATTGTCCGTTCTTCGGTTCCCCTCTGCCGGATCTCCGTTGGTGAGGGTCATCCTACACTGATGTTTTCAGGTGAATCACCTGGTCCATGTCTTTATTTTTCTCCCCATGTCCATTTGTTTTCTTTGCATACAGGTTTAAGAATGGACAGGGCAGCGGGCTGGACGGCGGTCACTACCGTGTATACATCAACGGCACCCTGGAGATCAAAAAAGCCAGAGCGGAAGACGAGGGCACCTACACCTGCGTGGCCCAAAACATCCTGGGTATGGCCAGCAAGCAGGTTGGCCTGGAGGTCAAAGGTCAGACATCACATCACTGCTGCACTCTGACTCATATGTGTCCTGCTCTGACTTGACATCCAAAGAGAACTAAAGTCATCATCATCATTATCTTTATCCTCACTGCAGTTTCAGTCACTCTGTAACCAAGCAACATGACCTCATCACGAACAGCTGACAGCTCCTGCAGGGTCATCACTGTTGACATGTTTGTCTATTGCATGACATGAAATTATTACTTTCCCTTGTGCCAAACAGCTGCACTGTTGGATGATATGCAGACCTCTTGTGCCTTTTATTAAAGGAATAGCCAGTGATTCTGATCCAACACTCTGTGTCAGACTTAGTGAAAATGTTTGCGTACAGGCTGGGCTGTAAATAGGAAACAAATTTGGACCAAGCCACTAAATACTAGTCCAGCACAGGACAGCCTGCTGGAGCCAGTTAAACTCTGACCTCAGCCTTTTCCTCTGCTTCTCCCTCCTCCACGTCCTCACCCATGAGAAAGGGAGCTCCTCCATGATAGTGATGGAACGTAAATGACATATGAGATATTAGAGGTGTAAATATAGACATTAAGCCTCACATTATTTCACCTGTCTCTTTCCTTTAATGTGGGATTCCACCATAGCAGAGTCTGAGCAAGTGCAACATACAAAAATCAGTACCATACATGTTTTTACCCTCCCTCTCTGTCAAGATTCCCATGGTCCTGGAAAACCTGGAAAACAGTTGACCAGAAAAAAGTCAAATGTCCTGGCAAACGATTTCCACATTCTCCTATTTTCAGGCAACATTTTGTTCAGGATCATGTTGAAGTTCAAATGGTCGGCTAGTTTATGAAATGAACAACAGTACTGGGTTTTGTTGGCAACGCTGTGGCGATTTCATTTACCTAGCACTTGCTCATGACAAAGTTCTTGTGATCAATTTTTCATAATTTCATAATTAATTAAGCATGTAAGGGATGACTTCATACATAAGTATAGCCAAGTATAAACTGCACTTATTTTAAATCAGACTTCCACAGACAGGAACATACTGCCCCCCCCCCCAGCAGCACAGGACTTTGTATTGTCTAAAAAGGGATTTGCTAATGCTCATTAGTTGTGTATGGATGTGATTTGAAGTATAGTGCTCTCACCACGTGGCAGATTCACGTGCTTCAGGACAAAGCTTTTATAACATGTCCTCACAGTCCAGCTCCACCATGTTGGTCATCCAACATGATTTCACCTCCCACTGATTTTCCTCTGTGCATCTCAATGTGTGAGTTAATATAGTGTGTGTGTGTGTATGTGTGTGTGTGTGTATATGTGTGTGTGTGTGTGTGTGTGTGTGTGTTCGTGTTCATCCTCACCAACTCCTCCAGAGCCGGTTCGTATAGTTCAAGTCCCCGAGCACCAGACGGTCGTCAGGGGCAATGTGGCTCATTTCGCCTGTAAGGTGGAGTCTGATCCCAGCCTGCCCGTCACCGTGGTCTGGACCAAGGACGACAAGCCTCTCGTTTTGGGATGGAGGTAATGGACTCAACTTATCCAAACTAAATTTTAATTTAGAAGTTCTCCTGCTTTCAGCGTTTACCTACAGCAGAGCTTAAACTTCTCTCGGCTCTTACACTTCAACAGACACTTTCACTGTTTCCATTCAACGGCTTCAACTTAACCTGCGAGTCCTGAACAACTTCACTCATACAAAGCAGTTCACATTGGAACCTGTAAACCCTGTACACTGCGTCTGCACTGGCAGTTTCAGATGGTCTCTGGTTTGTCATCAGTCTACATGCGATCCCCCATAATGACAAAGAAAAAACAGAATTTTAGACATTTTTTTCAAATTTATTAAAAAGTAAAAACTGAAATATCACACTGACCAAAGTATTAAGAGACTTTATTATAACTCTGTAAGTTTAGCTCAGGTTCCTCCGTTTCTCTGGATCATCTCTGAGATGTTTCTCCACCTTGATTGGAGTGACCTGTGGTGGATTCAGCTGATTGGACGTGATGTAGAAAGACAAACACCTGTCTATATCAGGTCTCACAACTGACAAAGCAGGTCAGAGCAGAAACCATGAGGAGGAAGGAGCGGCTGCAGAGCTCAGAAACAGGATTGTGTCGAATCTCTAAAACATTTCTGCTGCACTGAAGGTTCCTGAGAAGAACAGTAGCCTCCATCATTCTGACATGAAGAAGTCTGGAACAACCAGGACTCTACTGGAGCTGGACCTGGACTAACTGACACATTACGGAAAAGGAGAAGAGAGAGAAGTAAGAGAGGAGACCAAAAGAAATGGAGGAACCTGAGCTCAATTTCAAGAGTCATACCAAAATGTCTGAATACTTCTGTCAATGTGGTATTTCAGGTTTTACTTCCTAATTGCAAAAATTTCTAAAGTTAGAACTTTGTCGCTTTGTCATCATGAGGTACTGAGTGTAAACTGATGATGGAAAAAATGATTTTTTATTTTTTAATTTTAACATAAGAAAGGGTTAGTTTCAAGACTTTCATCTAAATACAGGGACATCTTTATTTGACTTGTAGTGATTCTCACTGATCCTCTCAGAGTGTCTGTTTCTTGTCATAAGATTTAATACATATATAAGAGATAATAAAAAATGTCTTTAAACAAAGTGTCTGGATTTTAGGAGTCAGCTCTTAACAGAATAAGAGAAAACATTTGAATCTGCTGAATTTTCTGTTGTTATTAAACTGCAGTAAATACAGTCAATAACTAATTTATAGACACATCAGTTTCAAAAGAGACAAAGTACAAACTAAAGAATAAAAAGGTTTGGAGGATGCTGTGCTGCTGTAACATCCTCTGTCTCCTCCTCTGTCTCCTCCTCTGTCTCCTCCTCTGTCTCCTCCTCTGTCTCCTCCTCTGTCTCCCAGGCTGAAGAAGGACGACGAGTCGCTCACCATCCCCAAAGTGAACGAGGGCGATGAGGGAACATACACCTGCACTGTTACATCTGAGATAGACCAGGACTCTGCCTCAGCCCGCCTCACTGTGTTAGGTACAGACAGAGCAGAGGAGCGTCGCCCCGTTACAACCGTTCAAAATATCACTTGAGAATTCAGATGTACTAAAGTGTCAAATGTAAAAAGAATGTTTAATGTTGTTGTATCAGCCCCCTTGAGTTCTAATATTATACTCACCAAATAATCTACACACTGCTGCACACTGGATACACGACTTCATTAATTAACAAATATAAAAAAAAATATATATATATATTTACACACACATATATATATATGTGTATATATATATATATATATATATGTATATGAACCAGAAGTACAGTCCGTTCATCACCATATGAATAATCACCAACAAAATATGTGCGAAATCTAAACATTATTTTGCTCCAAATGTTCATGTTAGTAGAATTTTCAACATATAAATATAAAGGCCAGTAATACAAACAAAAAAATGATAAAGCCAGTTCTCATTAACACATAAAGCCCCTTTAAGGAGGAACTGATTTTCAACTTAATTTGTTGACTTTTAAAAACCTTCATGCTACTTTTTTCATAAGAGCAGGTAGTAGAGACTCTGTGGACAGACCTGATCCCCCCCCCTCAGTGAAGAAGCTCTGATGTGGCTCTGGACTCACAGTGTTCAGTGGGTGGGACAGAGCAGCAGTTCGTTCACTCGACCAATCAGCAGCCAGACAAAGAAAGAAATGACTTAACTTTACTGTCAGAGTTTGATTTTGTCGCGTTGCTCTGTTCATGAAACCTAAGTTACAGTCTGAGCAACAGTTGCAAAAAACAGGGCTTTTAATATTAGATTTAGATGCACATTCAGGAGCTGCTTGAAAAAATAGCTAATTATATATGCAGTTACAATTAGTTTAGTTTAATCTAATTATCTTTAGGTTAAAGTTTGTTCATACAGCACCATTCAGACACATTTCAAAGTGCTTTACAGAGGCTGGAAATACATTAAAATAGAACATTAAGATGGTAGTCATCAAAATAGCACAAAAACTATAAAAACTCATTTGAATAAATACAAAGTTTAAACAAGTCATATCAAGATTACATAAAATCCTTCTATCCTCAATTTTAAAGTGCTGCAGTGATAAAAGACATTTAAACAAAGCAAATGCACATGATTAAAAATATGTTATGTCTGTGATTTATGGGTGAGCTGGAGTAAACAGTGATGATTTAAACCCTGATCTAACTGAGCCGACAGTTTCAGCAGATCTCTCTGTTCATGTCTGGCTCATGTGTTACTGAAAGTGTGAAAACAAACAGATTAAGATTGAATATACAAAATAATTTGCCAATAAAAATGAGCAGTTTTTAAAGCCAGATTAGTACCAATGATAATAATAATTTTTCACATTTTAAATATAAAGTGAAACCCCTGAAGAGAAGGAGCAGTTCTTCAGTTCTTCAGTTGTCAGACACATTCAGACAACTGTTTCTTTCCTGTAGAAAATTTCTCTTGACACTGTTTTTCAGCTCTGTGCCTTCAGGTGAAGTCAAGCATGTTTTATGTTTTTAAAGCTTAGCTTTAGCACCTGTAATGATGTGTAGGAAAGTGCTATGACGAAGCCGTGCTGTAGACTCTGTCTGTGTGATCATGTGATACTTTTGCGTTGATGACAATGAGTCACAGAAATAAACCACTGTCAAAATCAAAATGATAATTCAGCGGACTAAGCTGTTAAATACACGTTTCATTTGGATTGAAAGACAGTGACACAGCCTGAGAGATGGCTCAGATTTGTGTGTCACTGTCAGCATAAAGAAAAATGCAGGATTTCCTGTGAGCTCAGCTGCTGGGCTCTCAGAGTCCAGAGAACTGGTTTACTCTTGTGACTCAGACGTTGGCTGCATGATGAAGTGACAGTGTGATCTTAATGACATGTTAACGGTTGTGCTCCCCTTGTTGATTAGTGGACTAACCTGCAGACTCTAACCTTTATACCCACTTCCTGGTCCTTGACCACGCCCCACAGAGGAAGCCTCCCTCAACCCCTCAGTCTCTAGTGCCTTGCCTCCAGGTAACACACAGCTTGGGTGGAAATCTTTTTCTCTCCCTCTTCTGTTTATTTCCTCTTCTTATGGTCTCATTTTTTCTGTCTGAACTTGTGCCTCTGTTATATTAGAATAGTTATTATATTAAAAACAGATCTTCCTTTATTATGTGTCAAAGATCATTTTTCTCCATGTGTGTAAGAAATTGGCTTTTTCTGTGTATGCACTACGATCCATCCTGTCAAATCATTTCATCTCATTAAATCTGAAAATGTCTGTCCCAGTTTGGGACAGTAGTTCCAGTCGTTCAAGTTGTTTCAGTATTTGATATGAGTATAATGGTCTGAAATATTCCCACTGAACTGGAGGAGATTTGCATTTTTATATGTTCAGGAAATGACACCATGCAGCATGAGCGACAAGTGTTTTGCAGCATGCATGTGTCTGCTTGTATGTGTTTGTCACTCCTTGGCTCTCTGCAGATCGTCCAGACTCTCCCATGGATCTGGATCTGTCGGACCCAGCAGCCCGCAGTGTCCGCCTCACCTGGATCCCCGGAAATGACCACAGGAGCCCCGTCGCAGGTCAGCGTGCACGCTGTCCTCTCCTGGACATCCTGCCTTTTAATTTCACATTTCTCAAACATTTGTCAGAAGTGCAGCTTCCACATATCTCACATGTAGGTGAAGTGCATCCTGTGGGCACAGATGTGAGTGAAGGAGAGCAGGAAATAGGTGACGTGGTAGCGTTTGTCTCAGGACAGTAATTATGAGGTACAGATGCAGAAACGGAAAAAGAAATGAGATAAATTCTAATTAAGGTCGTAGTTATAATGATTCAGGGGCCTATTCCTAATGAAATAATACATATATAATATTATCTGCACAAGGCCTTTAAGAATAATGCAATAGGGCCATTTAACTAATTGAAGAAGAGATGAGGGGATGAAATGACATGGTATAAAAATACTTGGACCCACAACTGCAGGTGGAGCGAAAGACCCTGGACAACCTGCTAAGCCTGGTCAAGAACCTCCAGATCCTCCTCCCCTCCAGAGATGTGGTCTTCCTTTTCTCAAGCCTGATGTGTGTCTCTCTGCAGATTTCTTGGTCCAGTTTGAGGAGGACCGCTGGGAGCCAGGCAGGTGGCAGAACTTGTCCTCTTACCCAGGGGACCTCAACTCTGTCGTCCTGCAGCTGGCCCCCTTCGTAAACTACCAGTTCAGGGTCATCGCGATCAACTCAGTGGGCCCGAGTCAGCCCAGCAGCCCGTCGCCACGATACAAGACCAGCGGAGCAGGTGAGTAGCACAGGTAGTAGCTTACCTGTCTCCTGCTTATAGCAGACACACATTAGAAAGCTTCAGGTCATGAATCTGCTCATGTGGACGTGTTTTGTTTAAAGCCCCAGATGCCATTCCCAGAGGGCTGCGGGGGTGGGGCTCCAAGAAGGACAACATGGAGATCACCTGGGAGGTAAGACGAGACAGGAAATGACTGTGTACTGAACACACACAGTACATATTATTACATGTAGCGAGATCCCTTTTTTTGTTCTCAGAAGAAGACAACATGAGAAAACATCATACAATGTGTGTGAATAAATAAATTCTGTCTGAAGAAAATCACTGAGATAAAAGTTTAAATATATAAGAGGAAAATGTAATAATGGATCAAAATCATCATAATATGGTAGAGTACTACCGGTCACGCAGTCAGTGTTGCAGGCTTTTAACTGCTTGGACAAATCATCAGTATAGAGATTAAAAGGTCTGGAGACACTCTGGGTCATGGCCCATGGTTTAGTGGCTTAAGCATGATACTCACTACACACTTACTCCAGCCAGACCTGATGTTACGCTACAAAGCACTTACAGTATCATTCTACATGGAGCAGATATCTCCTTACAGTTAGCATCACTGCTAATGGATCCATCAGTATGAGGGTAACAGGATGGGACGTCTTCCTGTGTGAGGGTTGATCAGGCCAGTGTTTCTGTGTTGGATCGCACAGGTATATGCTCAGACACACTCACACAGACTGCGCACACACCCCAATGAAGCAAGCACATTAACTGTGCTAATACAATTATACGTTCTCTGAGCACTTTTTATGCGAATGATAACGATCAAACACTCAATTCACCATTTCTTTTCTTCTAATTCTCCCTGTTGCTAAACAGCTAGCCACTTTGATACGATGAACAATGAAAGGGGTTTTTAAACATTATTAATGTTTTTAAAGATCATTTCATTTTAAAACTTTTAAAAACAACATTTATATAAATATTTTTTTATACATAATTTCATCCTTTCACAAAATTGTCCTGTTTTGCAAATGATTTGTTGGCCCACTTGCAACATCTTTGCGGCCCACTATGTCAGCGGTTCCCAAAGTGTGCGAGGCCTCATGAATATAAGTGGAACTATCTGTGTGTGTGGGTGAATGTGACTTCCATTGTAAAGCACTTTGAGTGCTCAGTCAGAATAAAGTGCAGTCCATTACCATTGTCCTGACAGAATGGAGCCATGTGAGATATCCCAATGATATATACACTATGATCACTGCCACTAGGAGGTATAAACTCTTTATATCAATCTTATGCCATTTCTGTGTAGTAAAACAAATAAATAACAAATATTATGCTTAGTTACGCCCCAAAGAAAATCCTTTGTGGAATAATTTGTGTATGAAAACCAATCAAAACAAGCCCCTCAAATTTGCCTCTTGGGGAACTTTGCCAAACCTCAGGAAGTATCAGCACTAATTCATTCTGCCACCTGGAATGTGAATTGCAGACATTAATAATTCAATACCTCGGAAAGAGATTACACTACTGGTCGAGAAATAACAAAAATTTTTAATTAGACTTCACTTTCATTGATGAGATAAAAACATTCCTCTCAGTGAAATTCATTGTGGATACTGACTGTACTGTGACTAATTTATCTAATCTTAAATTTATCACATACCAAAATACAACAGAGCCTCCAGTAAATTACCAAAGGGCTGCAGAGATAACACATAACACAATGACTGGTGACTGGCTGGTCACCTCAGCAGCTGGGCAGTGAGCTGTTGAGACAAATTTCCAAACAGGTGTTATTTGGATAAACTGACACAGATTTGAAGTCTTAATGGAAAACACATCTAAACTTAATGAAGTGATATAATAACAGTCGTTGGATGAAAATAGTTTCATCTCTGAGCCTGGCTCAGAATCCCTGCCATAGTTGCTATTTGGTTCGAAATGCATTCTGGGATACTTAGCTGTTCCAAGTCCACACAAGTCATGTACCGATGCATCCTGGATAAAGCGGGCGGAGCTGATATTTGATCTGTACTTGGGTAGATGTTGACTTTGAATTGGAACAGACTGATGACGTTTCACAGGAACACAAGAACAGAGAAGAACGAAGACTGAGAAGCAGCTGTTGTCTTTCTTTTCAAAGTAGCGGGTTGTGTAGCCTACTCTTTTTCTGGCAACAAGGAAGGACACTGATCAATTTTTTGCAGATATTATGTGTCTTTTGCCGATAATCAAATTGTTTCTTTAACATGAGAGTCTTAACTTAATTTAGTAAAGTTTCAGAAATGCACATTCATTTTAATGCTTTCAAAACACAACCTTTACTCAGTGTCCTTTGTAGTGGACAGCAGGACCTACTAACTCCTGTGTTGAAGCAATTTCCACTTCAGGGCTGAGTGAGGGAGTCAGGGGATGAGGTGGAGGAGGGACAGACAGTAGAGCAGGAAGGTGAAGGCTCAGAGTAGAACATATCAGCTGTAGAGCAGCCTGAGCATCGGGACAAAGTGACGACACCCACCGTCCATCATGCTTAATAAGGAATGTGAAAGCTAGGACCTTAAAGTTTATTTGTATCTCAGTGTCTAGAAAGTCTTGATAACTCCAGGTCTGCGTCTCAGAGGGGATCTAGAATCAGCATCTACATTTCAGTCAATGTGTGCTTGCAGTGAGCGCCTTCTGTTTTGTCCTCCAGCCTCTGCTTGATCTGGAGAGAAATGGCCCAAACCTGTACTACAATGTCTGGTGGAGGCAGAAGGATACGGGGGAAGAGTGGAGTAACGCGACCACACTGGAGTCCAAATATATCGTCCCCAACACAGACACCTATGTGCCCTATGAGATCAAAATCCAGGCCAGGAATGAGTTTGGATCAGGACCCGAGTCTAATGTGGTGATCGGATACTCCGGAGAGGACAGTGAGTTGATTCACAGCAGGTACCATGTTTCTGAAAGACACCAACCCCTTTCTGATGTTTCACACACTCTGCGTCTCTTTTCATGTGTTCAGATCCCACCGAGGCTGCCACTGACCTGCGGGTGTCAAAGGTCGGGAGCATCAAAGCCACCATCCACTGGAAGGCTGTGGACCCCAGCTCTGTCCAGGGAGAGTTCAAAGAGTTCAGAGTGAGTCACATGATCTTCTCCTCCTCCACTCTCTCCTCTTTAATCTCCTCCTCAAACCCATCAACCCCTTTCTTCTTCTCCTCCCTCCCAGCTGTACTACTGGCGTGAGTCCAGTCTGGTCCCGGGTCTGGTGGTCAGTAAGGAGAAGAAGACCAAAGGTTTCTACAGCACGTTGGCCGAGCCGTCCGGGATCCTCAGTGACCTGGTGCCTTTTTCCAAATACAAGATGTTTATGGTTGTGGCCAACAGCCGCTTTGAGGGTCCGCCCAGCAACACGGTGGAGTTCACCACCAAGGAGGGAGGTGAGGATGGAGAGGTCATGTAGTTTCTGAGCAGGTAGCACGTTTCCAGTTTCTAAAGGGACATTTTGAATCCAGTATGTTTGCGTCCCGCCTGCTGCCATCATTGTGACTTCAGTCCAGATTTAAGGCAAAAGTGTGTAAAGCTGGATGGAGTGCAAAGGGATAAACAAGTTCTTAGTAACTTTGAAATGTGATAATGTCAGCAGGACAAGACAACAGTATCTTGTAAGGAAAAAACATTGACTTTGCATCTTGAGAAATATTTTGGCACAACGGGGGTGGATGTCTAGGGAATCTGAGATCTAATGAGCCAGCATGGCCGACAGTGACACTGCGTTGTTAAACCTCTGGTTTCTTCTCTTTATGTTTGTGTGTGTGTGTGTGTGTGTGTGTGTGTGTGTGTGTGTGTGTGTAGTCCCTGATGCTCCAAGGTTCTTCAGGATCAACCGGAGGAGTTTCGACACCCTCTACCTGGAATGGGACAAACCTCTGGAGCCCAATGGCATTCTGGTTGGATACCAGCTCAAGTATCAAACAGGTGAGCTGCTCTGCTCTAGCTTGGTCAGGGTTGTCTGGTCGGGGGTTAGGAGGTTAGTTGATACATTTTCACATCATTTGGGAACCTTATTATAATATCAGTGTTGTTGTTGTTCACTGTACCCTGAGTTGTCAGTCCATCCGTCCCATTCTTGTGGACACAATATCTCAGTAACATTTCAAATTTGGTACAAACATTCACTAGGACTCAAGGATGAACAGATTTGATTTTGAAGGTCAAAGGTTAGTGTGACCTCACAACACACTTTTTAGCCATTATTTGACTTCACACAGCAATTATGACCAAATTTCACACAAATGGTTCATATTTTCTATGTAACCTGGAACTAGTCTGAGTGGAGGAGGGATTTAACCGCGAGGCGGTACTTCTAGTTTTTAAAAAAAAAATTCCTTTATTGGTGACTTAACATAACAAAAACAGGTGTGACATGAAGGTTACATAGGACATAATGGAGAGACATGTAGATGACAGCAAAAAACCAAAACATTTATAGAAACGTAAGCATGATAAGAATATGATGTGTATTGTGCGAGTAATGTGTGTGTGTGTGTGTTTCGATCTTTTTCGATCTTTTAAAGGGAGGTAGTCATATGTATGTTATGTATATGTGTATGTGTGTATGTTATGGGGCAGAGAAAGTGGCATGTATAATGGAAATTTATGATGTAACCTGAATATATTTGTAGAAAGAATGTAGTAGTAATAATGATAATAATGATAATAATAATAATAAAATATAATAATTTCTATGATATCCTGTCAATGTAATAGTGATATATCTTACAACAAAAAATATGATAATAGTGCAGTGGTATTATGACAATATAATATATATCATTATATTACATAATGATATATATTATAATATGATAGTGTTATGATACTGTACATCTGATAGCAAGCTGGCACTGTGTGTGTGTGTGTGTGTGTGTGTGTGTGTGTGTGTGTGTGTGTGTATTTGTGTGTGTAGTCAATGGCTCAAGGGGAGGTCGCCTACAGCTAGAGTCGTTTCTTCCCAACGTGACGAACTTCACCCTCCGCCTGCCGGACCGATCCACCCGCTACAGGTTCTACCTGTCGGCAATCTCCCGGATAGGAACAGGGGAGGACTTTGCTGAGGAGTCGCCACACTTCACAGAGGGTGAGTGTCTCTACACCAGTTTTTCCACATAACAACAAACAAATGGAGGAGTTGTTACAGGACTACTGACAGATTAGGCTTCATTAGTTTAAGCCCTGTAGATGTTCCTAATAAACTGACAACTGAGTGTATGTACAGCATATTTCTCAGTACTATACACTGCAGCATTTTTTCTGGAGAAAGAAGTAATGAAACAAAGTACACTGACCTCTCTCACATCGCTGCACTTGCTGCCTGCTGTTTCAACTTTAAATTGTTGCCCGCCCTTTCTTCCTATATGTTCAGCCATTGATTTTAAATGACAAGGCATAATTCCATATTTTTCCTACTGTCAACAATGAACTGATCCTGCAGCAGGTGTGTGTGCGTATCTACAGCCCACTGTCTCCTCTTCCTCTCAGCCTCAGAGCTCCACTGTTTCCACAAAATATAAAAACACATCAGTGAGTGTCACACATGCTCCTTCATCACCATGATCACACACACTGCAGTTTATTCTGACTCATTACACACACACACACACACGCACACATTGTCCTGCTGCTGGAAATACTCACTAAAGCAGCAAATGTGGGTTAATCTGCTGCTGAAAATAGTCCCCAACAAATGCACTTTTTCCTCCTAAATGATGTTTGTTAGAACTAAATAAAATGAAAATACATATTTGTGAGGCATTTTTAAAGATTTATGTCTACAGTAGCAACCACTGGGCTTTGGGCTAAGAGTCACAGAGACAATGAAAGTAATATAGACTGAATGTTGGCCTTTTCACCGCACTAATCGGCTTGAAATTTACCCTTAACTTCACACAGGCATCTTTGTCAGGGTATCGGACGGAGAAAGAAAAGAATCACCAGGGTCAGATGCGTAAAACTCTCTAGATTCATGACTAAAACTATGTGTACACACAAAACCAGAAATATTCATACACATTCTTTTCATCAGAATTATGAAGCTGTGCGTTCGCATGGTTCCACTTTATTAATTGCACACAGGCGCACGAGCCTCGTTTCCACCCCCACAGTTAGCCATGAATGGATGAAGACCCTCAGTTAATCCATCAGTTTGTATAAAAACACTGTCTGTGCCACAAGTGATCCGACACAGAGAAGAAAGACGAGGAAGAAGAAGAATTTCACTGATTGTGAAACTGAGGTAAAAACATCATCAGTTTACTTTAGTACAGTCACTCTGATGTAAAGTCCTGTTTCACTCTGAACTTCATTTGGGACCAGAGAGTCTTAATGGTAATACTCCAGTCAGGCTCCAACACTGTGAGTAGTCAATATTCAAATAGTATCAAACAGTTACAGAATGACTCACAGTAAATAATAAGAATATTAAATGATGCTGAAGGAAACACTGAGAACAAACACAATTATTTCTGTTTATGAAATGTAAACATGTTATTTCTGTGTTAACAGTAAAACTTTAATGTGATCATGAATGAAGCTCCGGGAAATTGGTTTGTTTTTTGGCTTATTTAGTATTTTCACTTCACTGTGACTTGGATCACTTTGGAAAACTGTGTGTTCACATGGTCAAAGGAATGTGTGAGGTTAGTAAAGACCAGTTCATGAGCGGGAAATGGTGTACACACATTTCTGTGTGTACGCATCATTTTTGCATCTGGTCCCTGGTGTTTCTCTGATGGACAGTATCACACACACACACTCTCTAGTGTCTCATGGCTACACTGGAGTTACAGCAGTAAGCTGTAATTCTGTTGTCAAGAGTAAAGTTGGAGCTGACGGGCTGTTTGAAGAGTCCGTTCACACATATTCACTCAGGTTTACAGATACACACCAGATCGTCACCTGAATGTCTCACAGTGATGGAAAACCTTCATCACTTTATTTTCTTTTCACTATGAAAAGTTTATATTTGGACTAATTCTTCAGCAGAAAGTCGTTCAGATGAGACTGATTTCTAAACACAGAATAATGAATGATACCATCAGTGGTGAGGTGGAAAGTATTGTCCTCCTCTGTCCCTCTCACTTGTTTCCCTTGTCTCCTGTCTCTCCTCTTCTCTCTGTTGGCAGACATCTTTACTAACACTACAGCTCTAGGTAAATGGGAATGAGAAGCACAGCGTGTCTGCCTGTCACCTTCCTCCCACCCTCATCCTCTGCCTCTGTATGTGTCTGTCTAAACACTGAGCAGCAGCAGTTCACTCTCACGGTGCACCACACCCTGCAGCTCCCACTGGTCGCCAGCAGAAGGAGCTGTTGAATCTGTTTTGACCCTAACCCGCAGCTCGGGTTGCCACTTTTCATATGAAGAAATAAGGGACCCACCCAAACCATTTTCTGACAATTCAAAATGCAAATACACACTCATGTGCTTATAACCCAAAAGTACGAAAATATCAAGGGTAACAAAATTTAGACTAATGCTGATTTACAATTAATATTAGAGAGGAAAGTCAGGGAGAACCCAGGCCGCTGCGATTAGGATTAAGCCTTAATCACATATGCTCTAGCTGGTAAACCACCAGAGCGCCATACTGCTGTCTGCTGCACACAGAGCTTGTCAGTCTGTTGCTCACTGGAGGCTGTAACTGCTTTGGTTTTACTTGACATTACATTATTCACAGCACTTTGAGGAGATAACATGAACGAAAATACGGGACGAATTGCGTCCTGTGTTGAATCAATACGGGACGCAATGTGCCCCACATTTTATTTTCAAATACGGGACGATCCAGGACGGGTGGCAACCCTACCCCCAGCTCTCATATTCAAGATGTAGTATCATCATCATCGTATAGTATTTTACGGTCTCAGTACATTTACAGATACAGTGTGAACAAGACCTGAGTGTGTAAACATACTAGTGTGTGTGTGTGTGTGTGAGTGTAAGTTACGTGTTTCCGCATTTCCACCGCAGGAACTTACCACAGGAACCAGGAACCTTTTGAGGAACCATGCGCGTTTCCTGCGCAGGAACCTGGGTCTAAATTTAGTTCTGGGGTAACTGATCGACCCCCAAAAAAGTCCCTGGTCGGGGGGTAGTACTTTCCAAAGGTTCAGGAACTTTGGGGGGTGTGGTCTGCAGTGCTGAACATTTCTGGCTGGTCTAGTACTCGCTGCATTTTATTTCACCCACCATCTTTAAAAGTCCGCAGCAAACACATTTTCCACACCGTGAAACAGGTTCAGGAGAAGGTAAAAAAACTGAAACAGAACTTAAAAAAAATAAAGGACCACAACAGCCGGAGTGGTGAGGGTTGCCACCCGTCACTCATAATACGGGATCGTCCCATGTTTGAAAACAAAATGCTAAATGCTGGGTGAATATACACAGGACGCTATTTGTCCCGTACTTTCGTTCATGTTATGTCCTCAAAGTGCTGTGAATAATGTAATGTCAGGTAATGATTTTGCATAATCTTCCCGGGACTTTAGGTCGCAGTGGAAACGCAGACAGCAATGGGCCACACGAACCTTTTAGTTCTTTAAGAAAAGTACCCGGAACTTTAAGTTCTACTTTTTGGTCAAAACACGGCTTATGACTGGATATTAACTCTTGCAGTTTAGCAGAGCTGAGGCTTAATGACCAATTTCAACCTGTTTTTTTTAAAGTTGACACAAAAAACTTGAATCCAGATCCATAATCCAGATCCAGATTCTAGTGACACTATAATGAGTGGCAGATCTTCTAAAACTCGAGTTGACACAACAACAACCATGATTTCAGAAGTCAGTTACAATGATCGCTGACACTGCAGAAGATAAAACAATTCCGACTAAATGTCCACTGACTGGCTTTTTCTTTAGCTTTCAACCACATCACACAGTCCTTCAACAGTGGACTGAATTTCATTAGTTGTTGACGTGCAGTGTCAGTTGGTACATATTATTATATATGTCAAGGACTAGCTGCTATAACAGCTCAGCCAACTCTAGCCTCTGATGAAGACTGTGTGATACACTCAAAAGCTCCCACAAATGCCAGTAAGTATTAGCTCAGCTGGTAGAGCACATGCCTATTGCTGCTATGGAAGCCATTTTAATCAATATTACATAAATAAATAAATACAGCTACTAAATGAATCAAAATATATAAATAAATGTAAATATAAATATATAAGTGAATAAATGAATAAATAAGCTTTTTATTTATTTCAGGATTTATTTCATAGCTGTATTTATTTATGTATGTATGTATTTATTTATCTAATGTTGATTAAAATTGCATTTCATATGCTGCGTGTCTCTCTCTGCTGTGACAGTCAGTGATGCAGAAATCACCTGGTGTGGCGACCTCGAGCTGGTTTGTCAAACTATCAGCGGTGTGTAAAGATGCAGTACTTGTAAGGTATAGAATCAATCACATCATGTCAAACATAATAATAAATACCCACTACAGCTTACCCAGTCTTTATAAGCCCCCATCATTACACTGACCAGACAACAGGTGTGAAGCTGTAACTGTGCTCCCGCTGAACTGCTCTTGCTGTCTACACTGTTTTTCTTTCTTTTCTCATCTGTACGTCTGCTTCTCCTCATCCCTCCATCTTTCCTCTTTGTGTTGAACTGCTGTTTGTCTGTTGATGTGTTCTGTCAGAGATTGAGTAAACACTTCAAACACTGTGGGTTAGTCTGTGATTTACATGTTTAGTGATATAGCTCAGTATCTGACAGCAGGTCAGTTTGGCCTTGGGTGAATTTTTTTTTCTACACTAATTAACACTAACTAGACATTGATTGAATGCAGTTTGAGTCTACTTTGTTACTGTTCACATGTGGAGCTGTGGCCCACAGTCACATATTGTACGTTTGACTGATTTACTGAACTGGTGCTATTTTTTCACATCACACGTTGTATGTCATTGTACCTCTGCTATTTCAGAGGTCTGTCAATCAAGCAACAGAGCTTCCTGTCAGAACTTTTCAGAATTAAAGCTCACAAATAGCTTGAAACAAAAACAAAACAAATATTCTCACACTTTTATTTTGTAGGCAAACTTGCTAATGAGGAAGTGATTCTGTGGGTAACTGTTGCTGCCATTTAGTTTAGTACCAGGCTGTGCACTGACTGATGTGACTGTCTGTGTCTGTCATTCACTCAATATACTATATAAATAATCTGGTGGAGCAGATATTATTGCTGGCAGGCCAGTTTAGGCTCTCGGGCTGCTCTAAATCAGTGGTATCATATGACTGACACTCACTCTGACAGATGCTGTAGAGCCTCTTGATTTCTGCACCAGTCGCTGACGGTACACTCTCACAGCCTCACCTCCCGTCTGCTCTCAGACACAAGTCCTTCTTGTGTTGCGACTAACTGTACACACTGTCATGACGACGCTGCTCTGTGTGTGCGTTTGTGTGTGATGGAGGTGATGAAACGTGTTGATGAATGATGTGACCTGATGAGGACAAACAAACAGCACTCTGCTGCTCATTCACTGGCTCCATCATGCTTTTCCAGTAGTCATGTCACTCCACCATCTTTACCCATCGCTTGTTCACTCAGTCAGACGTTCATACTGGGAGTTACAGGTAAACTGGCTTGAGTCTTTGGGCTGATGTGGCCAATCTTACTGGGCAGTAATGGCTCCTGAACGCATGTCTTCATCGACCCCTCCCACTTTATTTGTCCCTAGCACCTTGGTCTGAGGGCATGCTTGACCTCCAGCCTGGTGATACAAGCATGCAGCCTGGGAGGGGTTGTATGAGGGAAATGTTTGGGGTGGGACGTCAGTAGTGGGATCCTTCACTGGCTGGAGATGACCTCAACTCCCAGGTACAGTAAGAGTGAACAACATTTACGTCAATGGAAAAGAAAGTGCTGGTTCCAACCTGAGGAGGGTCCTGGTGTTAAAAACAGAGACAAGACCAAGGACCAAGTTTTAGTTTCTCTAAAAACCTTTCAGTTCATTTCACATTCGAAACCAAACACCTTCAGAGTTCAACGTTGTCAAAAGGGAACATGGCAGAAAATTTGTAAATTACAAGTTAAATCAACACCTGGTGGTTCTCAAACTTTTTCACATCAAGGACCCTAAACTGACACAAGTCATTCCACAGACCTCCTGAGATTGTTGCTTTTAGATGTTTTATTACTGAGTGATTACAAGTGTTTGAAACCAAAATAGTCATACATTCTGTCATTGTGTTACTTATGGATGGAATTATAGTGAAAATAAATTACTCCACTTTTTCCTGGGGACGCCAAGGAACCCCCTCAAGATCGCTTGTGGGTCCCCAGACCCCACTTTGAGAACCACTGCTTTATAGGATCCCCTGCAAAAATCCTACGAAACAAATAAAAAGCTCAAGAAGAGGAGAAGATTGTGTTTGCCACAAAGAAAGAGAGAATCAGTCATTAATGACAGACACTGGATGAAATGTGACATGTTGTCTCTTCCTGATGTGTGTGAAAGAAGCATCTGTAAACTGGATTACATGAGCTCTTTTAGCTCAATACCAGGCAGGGACAGAACTTGTGGAGGAGCCCCACAATTTAGTTCCTTACTTCCATAAAGTCAGGGACTTCAGAGTGGAGGCAGCAGAGTTTGAGATGTTCTGACTTTTAGTTCCTAGTGTGGGTCAATTTGGAAAAAATGCTGGATCCTCTTTGTTCTTTGACTCCACGGTTTGTAACACAAGCCTTTGCTTTAAAGTTGTGCAGTGTGTCCCAACTGAGGCCGCATCCTCCGAAGGACACAGTCTACAGAGGCGTGGCCACCGAAGACCATCTGAAGTCTGAACTGAAATGAGACAGTCTGGTCTATCCTTGTCCGCTTCTTTATTTGCACATTCTGCTTTATTCTATCACATACCACTGTCGCACAATGAATCTTGGGATAGGTTGGGTTGTGAAGGATCCGGCCTTTGGATCCTTTGTTGCCCAGGAAATGAAGGATGCATTTGAAGGAGCTTTTGCCATGGGACAGTCTTGTCGCACCGCTGTGATGCAGCCTCTGTAAGATGAAGCCTCTGAATTGAGACACAGCTGTGGTCTTTTAAGTCGAAACCAAGGTAACCCCAGATGACATCATCATCACCAAGGTAACACTTGATGATGCAGTAAGGGGTCATACTTTCATACTCTAAAAAGTAAAGTAAAAGTAAAAGTAAAAGAAACAGTGTGACAGACGTGTAATGTCAGCATCTGTCGTCTTGGTGGCAGCGGCAGCTCAGTCTTTGCAGATCAGTGATGATGGTGAAGTGTGTGTGGATCCCAGAGGAGAACACTGGAGTGAAAACTGACTGATGATGTGATGTGTCAGGTGTGAGGTGTGTGCGGGGATGAGAGCTGCTGGTGGGGAACGCCTTGTGTGTTTCAGCTCACTGACCGTCTCCTGTGTGTGTCGGTGTGTGTGTCGGTGTGTATGTCAGTGTGTGTGTGTGTGTGTGTCAGCGTGTGACGGTGTGTGTCAGTGTGTGTCGGTGTGTGTGTCAGTGTGTGACGGTGTGTGTCAGTGTGTGTCGGTGTGTGTGTCAGCGTGTGACGGTGTGTGTCAGTGTGTGTGTGTGTGTGTCAGCGTGTGGCGGTGTGTGTCAGTGTGTGTCGGTGTGTGTGTGTCAGTGTGTGTCTGTGTGTGTGTCAGTGTGTGTGTCTGTGTGTGCGTCAGTGTGTGTGTCAGTGTGTGTGTGTGTGTCAGCGTGTGACGGTGTGTGTCAGTGTGTGTCGGTGTGTGTGTCAGTGTGTGTCTGCCTGTATGATGATCCTGTTGCCTTGTCTAACCCTCTGCTCTCTCCCGCCTCCTCCCTTGTAGTCGAACTTACCGACGCCCCCGTGGCCTCACCTCTCACTCGTACTCCTCCTCTCGCTCCTCTTCCTCCTACTACCATCGCTACTACAACCATTAGTACCTCAACTACCACCACTCCTCCAACTACGACTTCTTCTACTACTGCTCCTCCTCCTCCTCCTCCTCCTACTACTACTACTACTACTACTACTACTACCACTCCTTCTACCACCACTACAACTGAGGCGACCACTACCACCACGCCTCCTGCGCCGATCACCACCGGGCACACAGATCAGAATGTGTTGGGTACAAGCTGTTGCCCCATTGTGGCTTTTTACTGTCTTTGTAGTGTGTAGTTGTTAAAACTCGATTGCCTTCTCCCACCTGACGAAACAGGAAACTACATCAGGGCTGCATCCTGATAGGCTGTGCTGTACCTGCTGTACTCAAAGTGGGGAATTACTTCAGAGTATTGGGATGTAGCCAGCAGCATCCTCCTGGTCAGGAAGTGAGAATCCAAACTTTAATTTTTTATTAACTGTAACGTTCTTGATTTTACACTTTGTAGTGATGAGGCTGATTATGATTGAGACCCTTGTTCTCTAGTTTTTAGTTTGAATTAGTTTTGGAGTTCACTTGAAACCAAAAGTAAAAACTGCAACTAAGTTTTTCATGAATTAAAAAATCCTCCAAATTTACTTCTGGTTTTGAGCGGACCATGATCGGCATTGATCCTGATCAAATGCACCATGCATAGGTCTAAATCAAGCCCTGTGTGTGGCCCCTTCCTCTGACCTTTAACCCTTTACCCCCCTTGTGTAGTGGTCCCCGGTCGGGCGATCTGGGATGTGACGGCGGAGCCTGACAGTAACTACACTAACGTCAGCTGGAGACACAACTTCCCGGCCGGCAGCAGCGAGTTTGTGCTAGAGTTCACACTGGACAGTAAGAAACCAGAGCAAGCCCAGTCTGAGCTCCCAAAACCCAGAGCTGGATCTGACCTGAAAGAGTAGTGAGAGAAAACCAGACAAGAGTGGTCAAGAGTAGGAGCAGACAGAGGCGAGCCGGCAGAACGATGATTACTGTCCATCAACACCGTTTCCAGGGCAGTTATAGCAACATGTTTGGCCCCCGAGTGCAAAACAGCAGCTTTACCGAGCTAATATTGTAAAGATTAGTTTAATCCTGTTCATGGCAACATAACAGCGAAGGAGTGATCTTCTACAGCTCTTACAGTAAATACTGTTCACTGCATCTTCACTCACAGGAATCCTCATTAGTTTCTGTTTTTCCTGCATCTGTACAGAGGTTCAGTGAAATAATGAACAGGCTTCAGTTAGACCTCAGGTTTTACTGAAACATGTCCTTGTTCCTCTCTGCTGAGCTCTTTTAGGGAAACCTTTTGCTAATGAGACAAGTAAAAAAAATACTCTGACAGGACTAAAGCCTAAAGAATAAAGAAAGGAAAGGAAAGATCACATCCCTCTGCAGCAGCAGCTGCTCTGTTGATGTGCTCTTTTTTTAATCACCCTTCGTGATATTTGCACTTAAAGGATGAGGGTACAACACACCACTCTCTCTCTCGTGTTCTTTCGCTCTCTCTTTGGTCTGTATGTTGCTCATGATAATGTCTCCTGTGCCGTCCACCATCGTGATGGTTTCTCTGCCTGGCTTTCAATGGCTGTTGTCTGACTGGCACTGTGAGGGAGCTGCTCAGCTTCCTCTCTCTGAATGTGTCACTTCTTTTTCACTGCCTACACTTCCATGTTCACTGGCTTTTGGTTTGGATTGGGTGTGAAGCACTCTGCTAAAACATATCGTCCCTCCATTACTGGACTCCCAGAGTCTCTGACCCTTCCACTAATTCAACAGTCTGACCTGTGGTCGAGGACAGAGAGAAAGGAGGATGTCTCTTTTAATGTACTTGGGCAGTGGCTTAAATTCTTAATGATGTCTGACTGTGAGTGGGTAGAGGAAGGGAAGAGAGGGGGGCGATGAGACTGATCTAATGGCCTCCACCCCTCCCACCCATCCACCCCCTGTTCTCCAAGGTCAGCTCTGAAAGCTTTGACTCCACGGCAGACACAGGGAGCCCCTGACCCTCCCCCACCCCCCACCATCATCCCTTCATTCTCCCTCTGTGCTCCGAGTCTCTGCATTTCTGTCAGGGGAGGGTTCATGAAGGATGATGCTGAGGGAAGGACACTGGGACCAGGAAACTGGGACCAGCTGTCATGGAAAAGTGAGAGATCTTGTCAGAAGGGAAGACAGTGGGAATAACTGTGTGGGTGTGAGTGCTAAAGATTTTACATGCACACACAGCTACATATTAATATTCCAACCTATTCTCACAAAATTATTGATGTCTCCACCTGTTTTGAGGAAGAGCATCTTACATTTTTTTTCACGCTTTAATATTGGAGGAACATAAACTTCATATTGCTTGTAATGCTTGATTTGCATTTCAGAGTGTGGCCAGCACTCGCCTCAGCTATGGATTATTTGAAAAAGGCTTTAATGCCTTCATTTCTTTTTTGCCAGCTCTATAAATAAACACCAACATATTATAGTGAGGCTCCTCCCTGTCTCCACTTTGTTTTAATTTGCAAACAGCAAATTACATTTAAATTTAATTTCCTCTATGTTGTCTTGATAAATTCCAGATAAAGGACATTTACCCAGCACAACAGTCATGTCACACTTTAACATTAAGCTGCCATCAAACTAAAACTAAACATTTCCTGCACAGATTCTTCTTCGGGCAGCTCCGCCCCCCCGCTCCCGTCAGAGTGTCACTGACAGGAGCAAAGCACCAGTCAGACGAACGGAGAAAATGAGGGCAGCAGAATGAAGAGTGTCATGACTCTGTGTTATTAGTGCTGGTGAAATGTATATTATACTGAATTTATCATGTGACTGTTTGAATTCTGGCACTTCTTTGTTCTCCATGTACATAAATCTGGAGAAATCCATTTGCTCACAATGAAATCCATTTTTCTTGAAGTGATGCAGTTAAACAAAGAGATTAACTGTAAGATATAATATTAAATATTGTCTATGACACTTTGGCAATATTGTCCACCTGACAATCATCATTCCAAAAAGCATATTGAAATGATATATAGTCACTCTGCAGAAGTCCTGAAAGGCAAGTGTATTTATTTATTTTTTTTGCCAGGATGATTTTTCTAAGGTTTTCTTTTCTGCTTTTAGTCTGGTTTACACAGAGGTAATGGTTCACTTCAGCCTCTTGTGGTCGATTTTAATTTTCTTTTTTTAATCACTTGCCTCTTGGGGCTTCTGTACACCTCCCATCTGATATCAATATATTTGTTTTTAATTTTTAGCTACAAAAGATCAAAACTGGAATTTGAAATGTGTCAGATTAGGATAGACAGGTAGACATACAGAAGCTCCCACCCATCACATTCCTGAGCAGGTGTTAAAAGGCTCAGATGTGTTGATCACACCTCAGATTGTCAGTCGCTGTGTAAAGAAAATGCTAATTAGCAGTAGCATGACTAGCAGTGAACACAGGAAACGTCAAGTTTGAACAGTCAAAAGATTTTCTGGAGTCACAATAATTGGATTTTGTCGGAATTTCTTGTATTAATCGTTCTTGTATTAACCTGAAAACATAAAGTTGTACTCATAATACAGCCTTGGACTTTCTCTCTGCACTCACTGACTAACTGAGTAAAACGCTCTGGCATGTCTTCTCCTGTTTCTGCGGCAGACATTTTGTTTGGCTGGTTTAACGGCTGGAAGTAAATGGCATGGCTTTGGAATGAGCACTGCTGGATGAAATCAGTGGTTGATAGCATGGTGCATGACGTCACCAGCTCGCGCTGCCCTCTCTCACCGCCACCTCAAGCTCGGCCATGTCCCGGACCGATGCGTCTTTTTGCCAGAAAGACGCAGGTTGTTGTTGCAGTGTGGGCCTGTGAATGATTGAGACCAACAATGCTTTGCCACCTCAGCCCCTGATGAGAACAGAGAAAGTTCTGCAGTGGTCAGTTTCAGTTCCACCTGGTTCATACGTGATGCAGAGCGGCCACTTCACAGGTCAGTGTGAGATGTAGAGGAGCAGGTTTTACCTGGGGGAACACCTGCTCCTCTGCTCAGAGTTCTGCCTTGAGAGAAAATGTGGTCTCAGAGCCATAAAAGAAAAATGAAATCAAGCTTCGAAGACATATTGAAGTCTGTGTGCATCTGTCGATGAGTCTTTGTGATGGGGATCGGCACTGCATTGTTCGGTCTCAATTCACTTCAGTAACCCTGCTATCAGTCTCCCTGCAAAGCATTGTGATGCTGTGACCTTTGCTAGTAAGCACAGGCTTAACTGTGGAATGAAGGCCACACCCCCCGGAGTGTGATTGGCCCTTTTCTTGTGTCTCCAAGGCGACAAGACGGTGAAAGTTGTGCCAGTGAATCAACAACCCCCCGTTGCAGTGGCGGATCTAATCGCGGGCGCCAAGTATCATCTGAGGGTTTACTCCCATGAGCTCAACAGCATCAGCAGCAAACCTGTCACCTTTGAGACCAAAGCAGGTGAGACCACACCAGGCTAGGTGGAACCAGGGTTCCAGCCAGGTGGGCTAAGTCTGTCACTGGTAGTGTCTGCAGTAACTCAGTCAAAGCTGGGTGAGTCTTTGGTTCATGCATGCTCCTCTTAGGGTAACGTCCAGTCAGGATGAGACACTCCACCCCTCAGAATCTGGACCATCACACGTCTGGTCGTCTTCATGAGCGGTCTCTGTAATTCATGAGCTGTTTGTTGGGAACAAGTTAATGCTCATAGGTTGTTCACATGACAACATCTGCCATCTACATCCAGGTTTTTCTGTGATTAGTTTGCACAGTGTGATAAGTGTAAAAGGTATAAGATACAGTATATGTAGGTTTTTATGACCATGGACATGAAAGGCTACAGAATGTTTCCTGTCATTAGTCCCCTGTGTTGCTAACAAGCCTGTAGCATTAGACAAAAGAAAAGCTCACTGGTTACTGGCCTTTAAAGTAATGTTCAGCTAGCGTGCTGTGGAGACTTGAAAACGTGTCATGTTTATTTTAGGTCCCAGTTAATTAACAGAGACAAGTAGCCATTATACAAAATACAAGTAGCCATTAATAGTTGTTGTTGACTAAAAGCTGTGGCTACCTCCCCTTCACTCAGGGGTGGGTATCGTTCAAAAATGTTCAATATCAGGATTGATATCGATACCTTGACTTTGATATAGAGTTATATTTAAGTTTGGGTATTGCTACGCAGCTAACATTAGCATTAGCAGCTGTTTACTTACCAGTCTAGAGCATTGTTGTGAGTTCAGCATTAAACTTCATTCCTTTACTCACCAACAGCTTTCTCCAGAGGTGGAAAGTTAGCATGCTAACCTGCTAGCCCCTGACCGATTCACAGCCATACACGCAGCTGCTCAGGGTACATATTATACGCTCTTGTCTCGCAAGTAGGCTATCCTTTAACAATAAACTATTTTTTAAAAACTAATTTGATCAAATCCATTTCAACAAGAAAATTATAGCACACATTATGGTACAAATTTTATTTTAATTTTATTTTTATTTTTAAGCTCAGTCTCTTTACACATGTGTTGGTGTAAATAAACAGCCAATCACAAGAGTTATTAGATCTTGGTTCAAGCATGCTGCGTGCTGATTGGCTCACGAGGCTGATGAGATTTACTCATTTACTCCTGAGGTATCAAATGACAAGACATAGATCCTTGATAGCATCAAACTAATTCGGTCAGTCCATAAAAGATGAAGTAGAAGTTCGATACCCAACCCTAAGCATCATTAACTGGCTTTATCTGGTCTGACATATGAAACCTTGTATAACTGGAACTACAGCCTCGACTAAACTCTCTACAGTTTAATCTAATATTACAAATTGTTGCTGTAAATGTTTATGTCTTTGTTTTGCTGAGGTTCAGTGCTGATGTCTGTAACATGTCTGGCAGCTGTCAGTTGTGTTGTTTCAAGTTGTACTGAAACTTTTCCAGGTGTAATGAACGCAACCGTCAATTTCCCTTCTCAAACCCTAGTCCTCCCTCCCACTCTCGCGCTGAGTGATGGAGAAGAAGAACAATGCCTCCTTGTTATGGATGAGATCTTTGTAACAGCATCGGCCTGGATATAACAAGACGCTGGTTCTTAGTTATTGACTGTGTGTGTGTGTGTGTGTGTGTGTGTGTGTGTGTGTGTGTGTGTGTGTGTGTCTGTCTCCAGCCTACATAGACCAGGTAGACATAGCCACTCAGGGCTGGTTCATTGGCTTGATGTGTGCCATCGCCCTCATCATACTGATCCTCCTCATCGTCTGCTTCATCAAGAGGAGCCGGGGCGGCAAATACCCAGGTAAGGCCCAACTTTGGGGCTTTGATGCCTGTGAAAAATTACCTGTTTTGGCTGTTTGTTCTGTTACAGTGATCAGGGTTAAAATATCCCACTGCATTTAATCAGCTATTCAGAAGTAAACAGGAAGTGATTGAGACTCTTGAACACCTGGCAGTTATTGTAAAATATGACGTCCAGGTTGACAATTGTATGTATGCTTTGGTCCTGATCCACAATCTGTGATTATTTAAGTTAGAGTCATTTTAATGTTTTACAGTTTCTATGATGTGTAGGTGGAGGCTGTGTGACTGGGTTCACAAAGTGTTTCGGTAGGTGGTGAACTGTGGAACAACTAACACCCAGTGATCAACTACGTCTGATAAGGATTTAAAAATTAATCTAATTAATAACATGTTTTGTGATTGAATGAATTAATATACAATTGTTGTGATAAATCTACAAATGTAAACATGAGTTCATGTTATGTGTTTCATGTTTTCAAGTCTTCAGTAGAGTCAACAGATTTACTGTTGCTTCCCCACAAATGTTTGGCCACACTGAGAGCAGAACAGTACATGGTGTTCCTGTCTTTACAATATGTCAGCCATGTAAACTACATGAGCCTTCCCTGTCACACAGAGACAGGGAAGTCTCGTGATGCCGTCACCTGATCAACTACTCACTCCTTGTCTGTCCTCATCAGAAGTTGGGGACTGTAGATGTAGAGGAGTGTGTGAGGGATCTTTTATTTTGAAAAGTGAATCAATAGTTGCTTCCAAAGATCCAAGGGAGAGCAAGAGCGAGTACTTACTTTACGTTCAGACCGAAAGCGGCGAGAGTGAAAGAATTTGCTGTCTGCCTTATCAAGGATGCTGGTGCAGTTCATGGCCCTCTGACACAAATGAAATTGATAAAATAGATGCAGTTAGCTAGTGTGCTTGGAATGCTTGGTGTTTCATATTTTATTTAAATGGCCCAAAAAAACGTATATTTCGATTGGTTGCCGCCAAACCGTGTCATAGCTCATTACCATAAAGTTGATTGGCCTTCCAACTTTTTCTAAGACGCACCACCAACAGGCATGCAGCTGCTTGCCGCCAAGAGATGCTGGCTCACATAGAAAATGAATGACTTCCTGTCACTTTGACATTCTCGCCATTTTCGGTCTGATCATTCAGTTAGAAACCAGACATAGGTCGATGACATTCCTTACAGAAGTGTACACATCCCATCTGGTGTCAGGGGCCATTACAAAGTGTGATTCATCATTAATCAATTTTTGTTATTTTTCTATAATTAATTAATCAAAATTAACACTTTATTTTGACAGTGCTAATACTAATGACCCCATCAAATCCAACCCAATGTTGAACAACTGTACTAAAACAAGTCTCTGAAAAAGTTTACTTTGTTCCAAATACATACTACAGTTTACATGCTACAGTTTACATGCTACAGTTTACATACTACAGTTTACATGCTACATGTTACATGCTACATGTTACATACTACAGTTTACATGCTACAGTTTACATGCTACAGTTTACATGCTACATGTTACATACTACATGTTACATGCTACAGTTTACATGCTACAGTTTACATGCTACAGTTTACATGCTACAGTTTATATGCTACATGTTCCATGCTACAGTTTCCATGCCACAGTTTCCATGCCACAGTTTACATGCTACAGTTTACATGCTACAGTTTACATACTACACTTTAAGTGCTAAATGTTCCATGCCACAGTTTACATGCCACAGTTTACATGCTACAGTTTACATGCCACAGTTTACATGCTACAGTTTACATACTACACTTTAAGTGCTAAATGTTCCATGCCACAGTTTACATGCCACAGTTTACATGCTACAGTTTACATGCCACAGTTTACATGCTACAGTTTACATGCTACAGTTTACATGCCACAGTTTACATGCCACAGTTTACATGCCACAGTTTACATGAATATCTGGGATAACAGTAAGACGAATCATAAATGAATAGAAACAAGTTTGTAGTCTGTAGTGTTAAATTGGCAGCAGCTGAGTATCTTGTCATCTCAGTGTGACAGAGTGGATTAATGTCTTGTGCACAATGTGCCACAGTAGTGCACTGATACGATACAGTGTTAGTGGATAAGTATGGAGCTGGGACACAGTGTACGCTAACAGTTTGATTAATGAAGAGTGAAGTGTGGTCAGATTAACTCCAGGAACTCCTTGATGTGTGGATGTTTGTCTGTATCATGACAACAGCTGAAAGTTGAGCTGTCTGTTCTTGTCTCTTCAGTGCGTGACAAAAAAGATCTCCCCTTAGACCCCGTGGACCAGAAAGACGGGGACGGCTCCTTTGATTACCAGTAAGTATAATCAAACAGACCGCTCACCATCTGCTTCACAGCCACACCAATGACATCATCTGTGTTTCTGAAACAGTATAAAGTTCATTTCAAAGTGTTAAGTAGTCAAGGGAATATATGGAACCTGTGGTAAATGGTTTAGGGTCATTTCCCAGCATCCTCTAGTTATTGTAGCAGATATGAGACTGTTTGTTATTGCAGCAGGTTGTGCAGGAAAGGAGGAGAAACTCAGATCAGATGAGACAGTCGATTAGTCCTACAGGTGGTAATGAAATATGATGAACAGGACTCCTCCCGCCTCTGATATGGCTCAGGTTTTCACAAAAACCAGTTCATGGACTGAACCTGTGAAAAGTCAGAGGTGTCATCTTTGACACACCTGTCATTTAATGCTTTAATGATGACCCAGGAATTACTGTTAGCCTCAGTTAGCAGGTAGTGTGTATCACCTGCAGTCAGCTGATATACTCTGTGATCTGACAACAGAGACAGATTTGTCAGTGATAACAGCCAGTAGGCAACAGCAGACAGGGATGACTGTTAACACTGAGAGAAATAAAAATGGATGTGCGGAAAATGAACATTTTTAATATTTTTAAAGATCATTCTGTTTAAGAACATTGTTTTTATTTTTTACGTTTGCTGCCAGACCACGTACTTGTTTTCTATCTCAGTCTGATTGTTCATTAACAGATCACATCCACTGCAAAAACTGGGGCATCAAAATGGATAGCTGGTTAGCAACAGAAAAGACAGAAAGTTAAAAGGAAAGAATCAATATTATGCTCTGAGAAGGCATTATTTGGCCTCCACATTGTTATGGGATCGAATGTGGGCCGCCAACATATCTGTGATTTTTAAGTGGTCTTGAGGTGGAGAAGGTTGGGAACCACTGCTCTAATGAGTCCTCTACACAGTAAACACTATATAGTGAGTGAACAAATGAACAATCCAAACACAGCCCTAAACAGTTTATCCAACATCTTAACTATGATCTCAACAATAGCACGGTGTCTGACACTGAATGTGTTTTCATATATAAATCTGTAGAAATGTTCACATAACCGAAGTAGTTACATACTGTGCAGTGCAGTGGACTTTAATAATATAAAAACACGGAGACTATTGTGTCTGTAATGTGAGGATGTTCTGTGTACGCTGTAGATACTGCAGTTGGTGAGTGATGTGTCTTTTGCTCCTTCCAGGTCCCACTGATCTCTGTGACCACATTCCTCTTTTTGGAGAATGAGTCATTTTCTCTGTTTGTCCACTCTGACTAAAGACAATTTAACTGTTTAACCTGCTTCCTAAATCTCTACATGTTCTAACTGTATGTGAGAGTGACACAAGGCTTTTAGGTTTCTAACCCGGGATCCTACTGATGAAAAGACAGCAGTACACTGTGAATGTCTACATATTATACGCATACAATATATACGCACATATGGTATATTATGATTATGTAGCTCTGCTCTGTATGAAGTGAGACTTTGCGCCTCTGAGGGCATGAGGGTTCAGCAGATAGATTATCTCATGAGTGGTGCTGTGCTGTTTGTGCTTAACACTGTGATTCATCCATCTCCAGTGTGTGAGATCCTCTTTTGTTTATTAATCAATAATGAGTCTAACATTAACACCCAGCCCATCTCTCACAGTCAGGGTCACTGAGCCAGACTCTGGTACAAATCCATCACCTGCACTCAGCTCTGTGTGTGTGTGTGTGTGTGTGTGTGTGTGTGTGTATTTGTGCATGTATCATGTTGCGCTTCTCTGTCCTCCTTCTTCTTCCTCTCTCCTGCTGTCTCCCCTGTTTCCTCACGTCTCGTCCCTCTCTTTCCCCCACGCTGAAATGGGTCATCTGTCCCTGACAGGAATGAGAACGAACACAGGTACTTTGGTTTCGGCACGGCACCTCGCTTAGCCTGCGCATGTCAGATGGAGCAGATGTTTCCCCTTAGCTGGGGAGAGAAGGGTGTGGATGAGGTGTAGCTTGTTTGTGGGGTGGGTGGCGGGGGGGGGGGCCTCAAACAGGACAATCAGCCTGCATTGTTGGCTGTTTGGTCAGTGTACAGAGAATGAACAGTTTTCATTCATCATGTCAGTGATATTAGTGTAGCTGACCTGCTTAAGCTTTTAAAGCACCATTTGAACAATGTGATAGACAGGTGACATCATCATGACATCATAGCTATGAGATGTGATTGACAGAGGTATGGACAGAAAGCAGCTGAGTGCCAGGTGTCAGCTCCTGAAGGGTGTCAAACTGCAGACTGAATAATCACCAGGAACCAGGTTATCTCAGTGTCAACAACCTGATCACCAGACAACAAGGTGAAGGCTCCCCAGCCCCAGAGTGCCCTGGTGTCAGGATGGTCACATGACATCCAAGTGATGCGTGTGACCATCATGAAACCAGAATGCAGTAAAGCAAAGAGCTACGCATTAGTCAGCGTTTGAAACTAGTTTCCCAAAAGACATTTAATTCATGCAAGTGCGTCGCAGCCAGGTTAATCACTTTGTAGCGTGCCCTGGAAACACCTCTGTTGTGCTGTTAGTGTTCGCAACTCAGGTGTTAATGAAGATGTTTTCTGAGTTAGTTTATGTTGTGTCTGTTTGCATGTGTTTTCTGAGGGTGTAGAGTGTTGAGCTCTCAGGGCCAGCGTACACAACAGCTGATTCAGCCAGCTTCAGATTTATTCGTAGGCCTTTTTCACTTTTGTTATATGTTTCCTTCCTGCTTCTAATCATGATACAAGGCTAAACTTATCATCAGTTTGATGTTGATATTCTTATCTCACTGTTGTGAAGAATATTTTTGAACCATTTCTTAAAAAGCCTGGTGGTTTTGTCCGGAATCAGTGTGACGTTAAATAAACGGAGTCATACTGCATACATACTATGGCCAATAATAACAGATTAATATCTGCTGGTAAACATTCTGTTTTTATATCGGTACTGTTCATCAGATATAACATGAATATTCAGTCATTCACAGCAGGGGAAGGTGAAGGGAAATTAGCTCAGTTGGTTCAGGCCTTTATAAAGGTTCAGGGCTCAATATAAAATCCCTCTCCTCTGGTTACTCACAGTCTTGGTTCAGTCACATGTAGAGACTCACATTATCATTCAGTCAGGTAAAACACAGTCCATGGCCACCAGCCACAGAGTAGACAGTTTCATTTATTCTTTTATAGTGAAGCTGCTTACTATCTGATAGCAGTAATTAGTCAGCTCCACTGATCTGAATGTAATATGACTGTGCTGAGTTTGTGTTACCCTATGAAACTCGTCTCAAACTCCCCCTTAAATATAAAAGCAAAGAAGCCTCTGTCCTCATGGATCAACTGTTCCAGCTCCATTGTGTGGGGTGTCTCACCCCGTCCTGTTCCCACTCAGGCATCAACATGTTTTTCACTCTCCTTGAGGTTAATTGCATTGTTTTCCCTCCGTTGGCTGACATTTAAAAAGCATCCACCGCCAGGTACATGGAGCCAGAGATGGCGAGGGAAATCAATTTGGATTTTTAGTGTAGTCGGGGGGGTGGACACTTTGACACCCTGAAGGAATTGATTCAGGCAACAAACAACTGGAGAACATTTGGAGGACATGAGACAGAACAAACACTTCACAGATCCAGACAAAGATGCTGTGACCTTCAGTCTCTGAACAGCACTTCAAAGTTAAAGCACCTCCTGTTTTCTCCAGCTTGTTTTGTCTTCTTCCAGCAGGATTGTTCATAGTTTAGTTTCAGAACTTCATTAACTCTGTATAATGAACACAGTTTTACTGCATGGGATTTTAAAGGATAAATCCATGTTATTACAGTTTGGGTCTTTATTTCCATCGTTTGCCATCCGTGTTGTAGAACCAGGTTGACAGCTGAGCTCTGAGAATGAGGCAGCGCTGCTTTAAAAAGGTCAGATGGGTCAAGAAGCATAAGCACTCAGACACTCATAGGTTTAAATAGAAGAGAAAACAAAGATGAAATTATGATCCAAAGTGTTCGTCACAGTTCACAGCCCCATTTCCTATAGCTGTGTGACCATAGTTCTCCTGTGTAATGACGGTGGTAATGGTCCAGTCTGCAGTAGTTAGGACACTGGGCTGTTGGAACCTGTCTGACTGTCTGACTGCTCCTGTTTCCTGCTCCATCAAACATGTGACACCCAAGCTGTATCCCAGTCCAGGGGCCTCATCCTTCAGAGGACGCTCTAAGCGTTTCAGTCCGCGAAGGC
The DNA here is from genome assembly GCF_002814215.2 of Seriola lalandi dorsalis. Taxonomy (NCBI): domain Eukaryota; kingdom Metazoa; phylum Chordata; class Actinopteri; order Carangiformes; family Carangidae; genus Seriola; species Seriola lalandi. The sequence goes on from NW_019525301.1 coordinate 5,517,810, forward strand.
CGTACTGAAATGAGACAGTCCGGTCACTTTGCGTCACCAGCTGTTCCCGCCCTTACCATTGCATCACAAAGCGCGGCTCCTGTTGCCTATAGCAACGTTGACAATGCGTAACTTTGTGAATCTTAGGATAGGTTTGATCATGAAGCATCAAACTGTTGGAGCCTTCGCTGTAGAGGAAAAGAAAGGACACATTTCCTAGTCGCTCCGCTGTGACGCAGTCGGTCTTGGACGGATGAGACCCCTGAACTGAGACACAGCTACAGTGTCTCAGCAGCTGGTGATGTCACTGTTGTTATAACTGATCAAAGTGCTACTTCATGTGTTTCATGTTTTTAGGGTTATGGTGATTGAAATGTCTCTACCTCCACCCTCAGCAGAGATAAATGAATGTTAATGTTCCTCATCTCCCTGCATCAACACTGTCAGACCTCCTCTGTACTGTCTGTTTGTTTAGCATGACTGTTGTCTGTCTGTTTCATGACTGTCTTTCTGTTCTACCCACCCCCGCCTCATGTCTGTGTCTCTGTCTCCGTTTGGATTTATTTTCCTCATTGGTCAAAAGGTCTCTGGAAAGGTATGAACGATGAATAGTCTCCCTCATCATCATCATCTTCACAGTCCCTCTAATCCTGCTGCTTGTCTACTGCTCATCTGCAGCGCATTGTAATCCATTAACACAACAACACAGAACAACTTCCTGCCTGTACAGTGTCAGGTTCAGGTCCTCTCACTTACTTCCTCCACCTCTGCTCCTCCACTCAAAAACATCAGCTGATCAGATCATTAAATCCTCCCTGGCTCTGCCCTCTTTCATTCAGAAGACCCTCTGACTGCAGCTGGGCTCTGCTTCTCCAACACATTTATTTAATTAGCTGTAGGAGATGTAATGTAGCAGTGGTGCACAGAGCGATGTCCTTCTGATTCACTCAGAGAATATCCATTCACAAAGACACGTGTGACCTGTGGCTCACCTGACTGCTCCTCCACACCTGAACCCACAGGCCTCAGCTTACTGTATGACAGTGTTTTCTCTGTGCACCAGCACACTGAGGAGCTTTACCCCAACAAGCCAATAAACTGTACAGTGCATGTATCAACGGGACTGTATTTTTGTCAGGGTTGAAGATGAATTAGAGCCTCCTCTAGATGACCACCTCTGTGGGTGAGGTTCAAGTCAAACTAGAGTTCCACATTGATTGGCTCAAGTACCTGGAGGGAAAATAACAAATATAAATAAGTAATAATTTCTTACAATAAATACATAAATAAACAAACAAATATAATTATAAATAAATAAAAAATGACAGGAACTCACTGACTGACAGGATATACAGGGAGCAGACTGACACAGCATCACTGAAAAAGGAAGTGAACAACACTACAATAAAAATACTAGAAGAAGAAGGAGACGCTGTTCAGTGAATGATACGTCTAAGACACTACTGAACTCAACTCAACTATCAAACTAAATTGCTGAACCTCCCAAAATAAAAGAAGGAGAAGGGAGAAGCTGTTTGGTCATTAAGCCTCCGCGTAGATGCATCAACCTCATTCAAGTGGGGAAGCTGCACACGTTCTGAAAGAATAACTTTACTGGAAGGTTTCCTCAGATTTGTTAATGTCAGAGAACAATCAAAGTCATGGTTAAAAGAAATCATCTTTTACTTTTTGAGAAACAACAGTCATCAGAACAAAGCACCAAGCTGTCATTCTGCTGGTGAGGGGGGGATTTATTTTAGATAAATGTAGGAATTTACCCCACCTTGTTTGGACCATGTATCAAGACAAGTAATAATATAATAATAATAATAATAGTTAACATTCATCTCCACTGAGGCAGTATCTTAAAACCAGTGATATTAAACTGAAACTATCTGGCTGTGGTTTGATCCCAGTAGAAGTAAATGGACAAACAGTGAGCACGAAGCCAAAGCAGTTCAGTGGGTGACACTCTGATGCTCTGGTGAGTCACCAGGTCCCAGTTAAACCAATCATGTCTTTTCCTTCCTGAGACGAGACAGACAGTGAAATATCATAACTGCTCTGATGACTTTCACTACCACTGTTGTTAAGAAGGGCTGCAGTTTAAAACACAGTCATCATTTAGTTTAAAATCCAACCACTGACTGAGTCATGGTCTGATGGTGAACCTGATTCTCTCTCAGGATCACAACCTTTCTCTCACGTTCATCCATTTCCTGTTCAGCTCTTACAGGCTTCATATATATGTGGAACATCTTTTCATCACATGTCAGCGTGTGTCTATGAAGCTTGTCTCACTGTCTGACAGTTAGATGAAATACATACTGGACCCTCAGTTCTGTCTGAGCTGGATTTGCTTCATCTGTCTTGGTCTTTTTGTCTTCTTGATGATTGAACTCTTGATGATTCTTGATACTCTTGATGATGAACGTGTGGTTTCTGGACTGTGTGTGGTTCAGCATGGAGCATGATGAGTGTGAGAAGCTGCAGTACAGAGTCTGTCCTCTCCAGGGCCTCTGACTCTACCATGTGTGATCACCTGTAATGCACTGATATGAGCAGAGAAGAGAAAGACATACACAGATAAATACTTCAGTCTTGCATCCGTCAAATGCATTTTCCTCTGTGATGCTGCCGGCTTGGTCTGACACGAGGAAGCTCATGCTAGTCTAGAGCTCTCTGTCCCTGTGCATGAACTTCTTCCCCCTGAGACCAGAGTCAGGTGACATGTAGCCATGCTCTGAACTGAGACCAAGCTCAACTCCACTGATGAGATCCAGCGGAGTTCTCAGACTAAGATCTCAAGTCAGAATATGGCCCCCACTCAGCATGTGTATGCAAATGTCTTCAAGACATTATTTATCCTTACCCCCACCCCCACCCATCTGTCGCCTTAATTAGCTGCTTTGCCAAATATGTTTTAGGAAATGTAATTTCTGCACCGACTGTTTTCACTACAGCTGTGTTTCCAGTCCAGGACCAAGACACCAGAGACCAGAGTTCACATCCCACATAACGTTTACTTAGAAAATGATCTATCTATCTATCTATCTATCTATCTATCTATCTATCTATCTATCTATCTATCTATCTATCTATCTATCCAAAACATTTTTTTTTTCGAATTTCATAAAAACTACACCAACTTGCTGTAAAACCACCAGTTATGTTGAGATATAGACCTGTTGTTTTTCACAGGTCTTTTCTCATTTCAAGGACAATAAGAGCAACAGACAGCTTCTTAAAAATGTACTTCTTTAAATTTTACTGCTTCATTTTATAAAAAATGAAATATGCCTAAAATGTGTAGCTTAAGTTTCCCCTTTTTCTTATTTTCTCCATTTCACATTTGAGAAGTCTCAAAGATTTTATAACAAAACAATTAAACAGTGTAGTTTCTTCCATAGCGATGATGTGATGATGATGAAGGAATCTCTGCAGACACCGGCTCAGTTGTATATAAAAAAGTTTAATTACAAAAAGGCACAGCATCATTTGACAAGCATCAAAACTGCCTGTGAGAGGACCCAAAGCCAAAAAGGATCTTCTCCCGTTTTTCCCCAAAAGCATACAATTTATAGGCTGGGTATCCTCTAGATACATATTCATGACATAGCTAATTCCTAATAACCTATAGAGGCACAGAGCCAACAATTATGTCCAAACATGGTCATTCTATATGAAGTTAAAAGATACCGTAAATTTTGTTATGAAAAACAAAAGTCAGCTTTTAGGAATGATTTGGAGACAGGAACGGAGGGGGTGCTCACCCTCTTCTGGCTCCTGACCTTTACACCTAGAGTCTCCTCCTAAAACACTCCTATCCTTGACTCACAAAACAGCTAAGACACCACAACAGCTTTATCACCTGCTTTCCCTCTTGTGTCCCACTGACCCACCTGTTTCTCTATGACACAAATCAGTCATTGATTGGCTGAGTAGTGTCACATGACCAGTGCCTTAAAAGATAAAAGAATCTGCGCTAGTTAAAACAAAAATGCTCCTTTAAAATTCAATAGTAATAACAATTCCTCAATAATTTATAGGTTATAGCTCTGGGTTCAGATAAGACAGGATGTGGGTCTGGATCCAGACTGTGGACCACCTCTTAGTCACCTGTGCACTAGACTCTAACTCTACATGCAGATTTCTGTTTTTTTCCACGGAGCCATGTTCCCATCACTAAAGTGAAATGGCTTCAGGTTCAGTTAAGAGGAATCAGAACGCGTCCTAATGACATAGTGTGTAAGTACTGTATCAATGTAGACCTGAAAATATTCAAACTGTTCTTTACATCTGGAAAGTCACTTCGTCGTGGGTAGAAAAGCTGAGACAGAGAATTCTTGTTATTCTTCCGCAGTCCCTTTAACCTTCCACCTTCCCCTTTTAACCTGAGCCTGTGACAGGCTCCTGAACTCCTGCTCACACTGTGACAACACACTGTGACAACACACTGCTCCCATTCTGACCTTTGACCCTCCTCTTCATCTACCCCTGTAGCAGCGACGAGGACAACAAGCCTCTGCAGGGCAGCCAGACCTCGCTGGACGGCAACGTGAAGGAAAGCGACGACAGCCTGGTAGACTACGGCGAGGGCGGCGACGGCCAGTTCAACGAGGACGGCTCCTTCATCGGCCAGTACACGGTGAAGAAGGACAAGGATGAGACGGAGGGCAACGAGAGCTCCGAGGCCACCTCACCCGTCAACGCCATCTACTCGCTGGCATAGCCCATCAGCAGCACACGGGGGACAGGGCAGCCACCCCCACCCCCCATCCCTTTGATTCAAGGGCGATTCGACACACCACAGCACCACACACCACACACACACATACACACACACACATGAATATAGTACTATATGAAACACGGTAAACAGGAAGTGCAGCAGGGTCTGTGTGGAGACTGTACAGACTTTCCTCTGCAGGAAGTGGAACCAGACCACAAGCCTTTACTTTACGTTTCCAGCTCTGAGAGGATGGCCCATATGAGGGCAATTGGACACAGTGGACAGTGCTTGTTTATCTCTGCTCTGCCGGCCCGTCACCCACACAGACTCGGAGTGTGCCTTCTGGGCAGCGTTCAGCATCTAGAGGCATCAAGCATCGTTTGAGATTTTCCTTTGGTTCATTTCTGCTCCGAATGTTTTCAGTGTCACTGCTCTCCTCCCTGATACACCCCTCATACACACACACACACACACACACACACACACACACACACACACTCACACACACTCACACGCCCCATACTGTAACATATCAGCTTCTAACCATCGATCTCAACAGGATGCTGGCAGATATGTTTATCATATTGATATTTACGCAGTGAAAGATTTTAGTTTCTCCACAGCTGGTAGACGAGTCATTGAATCCTAATGAATGCTGTGTACAGACCTGGCACACATGTTGGTGCCCTGCGAAACTATGCACTATCACCTCCTCTGTACCTTCACGGTTTAATCTGGTTAGTAAAAGGTCATTTTCACTTCCTTTTTTACCACCTGCAGGCTGAACTCACGCTTTCACTCACTTTGCCTTGTACAATGTGGTAGACATGTTACCTCTAATCCAATGTTGTAGTGCAGATGATCAAAATGGCTGCCACGATAAAGGCCACGTCTACCGCCAGCAGCAGACGCTGCTACAGTCTGTTGTCAGTGGATCCCATCATGGTCGTGTCTGAGGCAGCGGAGAGGAAAGTTAGTTTAGCTTGTGAAACAGCAGCAGACCACGACCCAGTGAATCCTGGTTAGCTTGCAGGCTAATGCTGCATTCATGTCACTTGGGAAAATTAAGAGTTTTATACCAAAACCAAACTAAATACTGACTAATTACGATTGAAAAAAGATTTAAAAGTTAAGATATTTTTCTACACCAACCTACATGTATTTACAAACCCCAGAGCTCCCAGTTAGCTGTTAGCTCCTGTGGGCTGAGGTGTGTTGGGCTACGGCCTGTCCAGTGGGACATGAATGCAGCATGAGAAGCTGGGATCCTTGAGGTGCTTTCAGACTAAATTTCCTGCATTGTGTTATGCACACAAATTCAGCAACTGGATTGTTATTACAGTCTGTGTTTTTTCGTCCCAAACAGCCGGCGCTACAGACGTTAGCTGTGAGCTAGCAGAGGGGTCTGCACCTTGTTCCTTCCCTCTTGATTTTTATATAAACCCAATTGATTTGTTGAGCATTACAAAAGAAAAAAAAAAACTGCATTAAGGCTGTGTGAATACTTTAAAAATGACAATATTTACAGCATGAAAATATAGACATTAAACTCACAGCCAGCTTTGAGATGAAGCTTTATTTTTTAGTTTTTGCAGAGGAACATAGAAAAAAGAAAAGTGTTTGAGTGGCAGAAGAAGTTTGAAGACGTGTGTGCGCTCACCTGTCATGTGTGTCATGTAGTCGCTCTCTCTGCAGACTGATGGACTGACAGTTACTAATTGGCTCATTGGTCTGTTGGCCTGTAGCTACTTATTAAACCCTTCAATGCTAAATCACATAGATATGAACTGCAGTTAGAAACACATTGTATTTCAAATATTTATTTTATATTTCTATTTATCACATTATGTGGCTAGTATTAATATATTAATTAGTTCTTTATTCAATGATTATCATATACACGTTCTGTTGTTTCACATCAGGAAATGGCCAAAATAAAGAATTTGTTCCTGCTCACCACAAGAGGGGTTCAACACAGCAGCATGTTCCAGATGTTTCTGTAGCAGCTGGATTTCCTGCTTTGAACAAAACAAAAAGAAAACACCTGTCTCACATGTCTCTCTGTCCATTGTGCTGCTCTTATCATGCTCATGTTGTGTTACTGTTGCTCCGTGTTGTTCTTCAGATTTATATAACCTAACATTTCCACCACATAGAAAATTAATATTGTTGCTTGTGATTATTTATTTGGCATATATTCTGTACATGTAGGTCTCTTATCTTTGTAAATATTTCATAGTTGATTTCCCCCCTTAAAAAATGCTTTATTCAAAAAGAAAACAAAGATTTAGAAATTAGCATCTACCAAGCAACAAGTGCATCCTGAGTCTGTTGTGCACCTCTGTGATGTAGTTTTGACTAACATTTGCACTCTGCACAAGTTACAAAAATCATCCTTCACTCTGTGTTGCCCTTTGCTTTGACATTGTAATATATGGTAGTGACTGCAGTCACTTTCTTAATGATGGTTTGGATTCTATATTGTGAACAAGAAGAATATGTTATATTGATGTAAATAAGTCCTGCAGTATCCCATTTGTAGCATTTGTCACACTGCTAGTAGGCCTAAAACACATGCATTCGCTGAGGTGTTAGAACATATAAACCTCCACACACTGTTCTTCCTGAGACTGCATATACTCTCACTTCCCATAATGCCTTTCACCTAACATGCTTATTGTTGCGTAGCTGTGTCCCATTTCAGGTGTCACCTCAGAGGAATAAAGGTTGAGACCGTAATGCCTCACACAGCCTAAAAGCCACAAGCTGAGATTAGCATTAGTACCCGAGAGCGTCCACGTGATGTCAGTTTAGTCACCTGAACTTTATTCAGACCATGCACGCCGACGCACGTGGGTCCATGTCCACCCATGCAGGAACCCTGTATACTGTAAACAGAAGTGTGTGCATGTCTACTGTCCTCTCTGCTGCCCCGTCCACGTCCCTTAATGCTGTATTTAAAGGTGCTATATGTAAGTTTTGCAATTGCTACATAGCTAATGTTAGCATTAACAGCTGTTTACTCAGTCTAGAAGAAATGTTGTAAGTTCACCATCAAACTTCATTCCTTTACTAGCCAACAGCTGTCTACAGAGGTGGAAACAAACACCAGTGTTAACTCGGTCTCTATCATGTCTTTTCTTCAACTGAAGTTGGCATGCTAACAGGTAGCCCGTCTCATGACTTCCTGATAGTGACTCACCGTAGCCTCCAGTGTGTCCTGAAGAAGTAGCTGGTCAGAGGATGTATTGTAACCTCTTGTATTATAAAGACAAAAATGGCTGAAGCTCTTGTTCGGACTCCATCACCGCCACCTGCTCCTAACAAGAAAGCAGAGAAAACTTACAGATAGGTAAGGTTAGTTCCAACTTGTAAAATTCACATTTCCAAGATTACCGCCAGGAAGTTACCCTCAAATGAAATACTGTAACCTTGTCACTGCTGGGCCTTAAAAATCTTCCCATAACTTCAACCTTTGAGAACCTTGTGAGGTGCTGGTTCTAGACCTTGACCAGTAGGTAGTTGATCTGATTGGACTTGTGGCCCAAAGTGGCATCAAACCAGTTGGTAGTTTTTCCATTTATGCCTTTGTGCACTTAATCTTATTAGTCATCTTGGTTCATCTTTGTCTCTGCATTGTTTGGTCGTCTACATCCCCTTTTCTGCTGAATGCTAGCTTGCTTTGGTAACCCTTGTTGTGATGTGAAAACACATCTGCGTTACCAATCACGATCGATCAATAGCAGTGTTGCCCACCTCTGAACAATACCTGAGACCCCCAGAACCTAAACCTAGCTCCAGAAACTGACTGGAGAACAAAACTAAAGCAGGAAACAAAGCAGAAGTTATGACAATGGCTAAGTGCTACGTTGCGTCAGTAGAAAAGGGATAGAAGCAGTAAATACAAGTTGACATCACCTGAATGCATTACCAGTTAATCATGTGACTCAAACAGTTGCCCAGTTTTGGGACAGAGGAGGCTGCGATTCTTGGCTCATTTGGAAGAGTCTGAATTAGAAAGACCTTGTGGATCCATTATGACATTTTCAAACTGCAAAGAGGCACCCTAAAGTGGAACACAGTGACTCAGTGACAGGCAGCCATTTTGAAAACAGTTCCCCCTTCCAAAACAAAGAGACACCTGATTCTCCAAAAACTCAACCTTTGTGTCATTTATTCTTTCTCTTAGAAGCTCATGTCCCTGTGTGTCTCGCTGCAGAACCTCAAGGCAATATCCTCTGTGTTTTCATGTTTTTTCTCTGATGCTGTTGTCTTGCAGTGTTTTCATGTCACACACCCCCGCTCAGGCGGTTGGGTAGCCTGAGTGAGGGTGTGTGATGAAGAAAGACCCGAAACACCTGATGAGTTCAGGAGCATCACTGAGGTCGTGTCCTTGGATGTCTCTGAGCCACAGTGTGTTCACTCTGACCTCGGTTCGAGCACTGGGGTTGTTAATCTGAGCATCTTGAAAAAGAGGAGCATGGTGCGGAAGTGGAAGAAAACAGCGAGTGAAAGCACTCAGAGATTATTGGGTTTGAACTTTCTTTCTGGACTCATTGGAAGAGTTTTCTTCAAAATCTGGTCTGGACACCTGTACTCTCCTCCTCCTCCCTCATGGCCTTGTCTTCGTCCCCCGAGTGTATCACAGTGGGGAAATGTTGTAAACTGGCTATATAACAAAGAAAAGAGGATTATGCATATTTGCTGATACACAGTGCTTTTTTTCTCGTCCTTTTGTTTGTGCACATCGACTCGAGGTGTGTTAAGAGTCGAGCATCTGTTTTTACTGTCTGCATCGTCTCCACTCACCTTTCACGGGGAAAAAGAAAATCTCAATGTGCAGTTTTACAGCTTTGTGTTGTTCTTTTTTATTATTTTCAAAATGCTGCAAAGTCTAGAATTTTACTAGTGTACATTTTTTAACTGATTGATCACATGCTGTATGGCTTTTTTTTAAACAAATTCTCATATTAGCATCTTGTTTTTATCATGTGTATCAGAGCAGCAAAGTCTCGCTTCAACATGCAGAATAATAGCTTTTGTAAGGTACATCTACTCAACAGAAAGTGGCATAAATATATTCACCATGTATGCGTGTATGATGAGATGTTGCAACTTCTGCTAGCGACGCCTTCTTTATAGTAAAGCTATCTCCTTTTCTCTACCTCCTGACTGCTCGTCTCTGTCCATCTCTTAACTTTTACTTTTTTTTCACGAACAGATTCAACATTTTTTTGTAGTTTCCAAGAAAACAGAAAAACACAAATCAAACTTGTGTTTTCTCTCTTACCTCGATTATATAGTTGAGGTGATATAAAGCTGCCGCATCAGTTAACATCATCATGTGTTAACAGCTGGTTTGTCCATGTGAGCAATTTAATATTTTCACCAGCTGCTATGCCATGTTGTCGATACATGTTGCTCCACAGTGATGTGATTCAGATCAGCAGGCAGGTGTTGGAATATAAATGACCATATTTGTCGCTGCCCTCTGATACAACCCAAATGAATGTTCTTACTGAAGATGTGTCACAGATAAATGATCAGATCAGTCTTTGTTGATACATGACTAACTAAGTCTTATGTTGTCACAGTAACAGTTTGGTTAGGTTTAGGCACAAAAACAACTTGGTAAGGTTTAGGAAGAGGTTGTGGTTTGGGTTAAAATAAATACTCTGTTAAGTTTACTCAGCCATCATCGTCATTTCTTTTCATTTATCATGAATTTAACATGTAATTGTAAACTTGGAAATCATTTCAAATTGGATGACTTGTTTCTTAAACACAAGAAATGCACATAAAGGCACATTTCTTAAAAAAGAAAAACATACATCTAGGCATTAATAATATTGCTACTAACAAGACTTTAAGTTATCAAGTTAAGGTTATCAAATAATTAATAAAATAATAAAATAAACATTTTGTAAAGTGCAGCATGTAGAAAATTATTGATACATTCTCTCTGTCGTCATGTTTTTTTCAGAAAGATTAATGAGTCCACATTGTCAGCAGAAAGAGCAGATCTTTTCTTTTTGCCTTTAATGACAGCCACAGTGAAAGTGACAGGAGAGTGGGGGAGAGAGAGAGGGGATGACATGCAGCAGAGGGCAAGGCGTCAGAGTCAAACCTGGGCCGCTGTGTGTTGGACTAACCTTCATGGTACGCGCTCTATGAGGTGATCCACTGGAGCGGCAATATGAACGAAACCAGACATCCTGTACCAACAGCACAAATATGTGAACCGTTACCATGGTTCAAATTACAGGCGAGATAAGAAAAATGACAAGCTCCCTTGAAAGCCTCCCTGAGACGTTAGGGGGAGATCTAAAAAATCGTTCACTTTTGTGTTACAGATTATATTTTTATTTTTACATACATTACGGTTCCTGAAATAAAAGACAATAATATAAATATGTCAATGTTGTGTGTTTATTTTCTTAATACATTACATTTTCCCGATCATCTGTCTCCATTAATTAACACAATTCTGTGTCTACTGCTGTGGCCATCCATGCGTGGCAGCGCTGCACTAAAATAATTACATTTATGTAGCCACCTAAACTCCACATCACTGAAGAGGTAGTAATAGTAGAATGTCTTTCGCAGTAACCCTATGATTGACCGCTCTGCTGCACATTTATAAGTATGCGTGTGTATGTGATATGTGTAGTAGTGCATTCCGGAAAATAGGGCTCCCCCGAATGCCACAGTGTAATTCAAACCCTGACCATCACACCTCTACCAGGTATCCACAGAAATCCTCCATGACAGCCCAAATTCTCAATCCTGAATAAGCAACACAAAATCAGGGCATTCCCCTGATGCACCGCACCACTCCTCAGAGCCAACAAGGCAGCTGAGGAATCTGAACAGATGGCAGTTTTGGCTGGGTCCTTAGAACCATCAGTAAAAATGTGCAAATACCCTCTCTGAAATTGATTTACATATTTGCAAACATGACTACAAGGAAGATTTCTAGGACCTATCTGATTAAGCAAAGATAAATGTACCTCAGGTTCAGGGAGAAACCGGAAAGGAATTCTCTTAGACTTCTTCTCCTTACCTACAGATTCCCAGTAATCCTCTAATTTTATTTTAGGCCACTCAAGCAAATTATAGAGCCCCAATTTGTTTGAGAACTAGAACTGAGTTCCAATAGGGTTTTTAAAAAGAGCACTGGCACACAAGGGGTGTGAGAGCAGAGGTGAGTCCACAGCTCAATCACTGAACTTAAAGTACTGGAGTACTTGATTTTAAAAATACAGAATTATTCAAAAGTGCATTTTTTATGTCAACACATTGTTGTATTGTTCCACATTTACTGAACCTAATGACAACCTACGGACTGACTGACTGACTGACTGACTGACTGACTGACTGACTGACTGACTGACTGACTGTAGAACCTGTAGAATAACCAGACTGTAGAAAAACCCGACTGTAGGATAGATAGATAGATAGATAGATAGATAGATAGATAGATAGATAGATAGATAGATAGATAGATAGAAAGATAGATAGATAGATAGATAGATATTTTATTTAGGCCCTAGGGGAAATTCATGTGTCCATTAGCTCATTGTTGATAATAATAATAATAAAAACAGTTATTAATAAATGAACAATAATAATTAGATTAGTCCACTTCCTTTGGCTGAGGTGTTCTACAGCCTGATGGCAGTGGGAACAAAGGATCTCCTGAACCTCTCTGTTCTGCAGCGCAGTAAGATGAGACGTTTGCTGCAGCTGTAGCTGCTTCTCTGTCCTGCCAGAATGTTGTGGAGAGGATGGTTGGTGTTGTCCAAGATGGCCTCCATCTTACATTGCAAGCATCTCTCCACAACAGTCCTGAGTGAGTCCAGACTCCTGCCAAGCATAGACCCAACCTTTTTTACCAGCTTGTCCAGTCTCCTTGTGTTCATGTCAGACATGCAGTTGCCCAAGCAGACTGCAGCATAAAAAAAGTACACTGGCCACCACTGACTGATAAAACATGTGCAGCATTTCACTGCAGACGTCAAAGGACCTTTACATGATCTGCCCACCTATTATCAAGGAGAAATCAATGATAATGCCTCCATGTCCAGCTGGACCAAAGGTCTCTCTACATCACATTTAGATAATGGTGAACACTTTCATCTGTCTGTACTGATCCACTACTCTAACCCATCCCTGTACCGTCTGAAAGCCTGCATGACAACAGGTGCACAGGTAAAAGCTTTCACACACTGGTTTTTACACTTTTACAGTCATGTTCTAGACGACAACGTAACCCAATTAGAAGTTTATAGTCTATTGATTTATCCCCTGGACCCCAGGATAAAGTGGATTACACCATTCCATTAACCCACCATGCTCACTTTACATAGACAACATGCATAAAACCAGCTCAAAGATTAATACAACACACTCCAACTGTAAATCCAGTTGTGGTTATGACAGAGGTAGAGACAGACCACAGGGGAGTGGTCGCTGTGGTGGTGACATGTTTTATTGAAGATGGTCTGATCCATTCTGTCTTGAACCCCTAAAGGCTGGTAAATATTAATGTCTCATCCCTTCCCGCTGTCTCGTACATCAGTGGGTAAAAAGCCATTAGCAACCCAATACATGGATGACAGAGAGGGGTGGAGTGAGGCAGCCGTGCCACTGTGTCTCAGAGGAAGTGTTGGCTAATTATTACATCTCCCTCTGAATAAAAGACTCAGTGACCGAGACAAAGGTTCATAAAATAAATTCAGACTGCTCTGTGATCTAAGCTGACAGTGGAGAGCAGACACATCAGTGTTCTTATGTATTGTGTGTATGTTTAATAAGATGACATATATTCATTACATTAATGAAATTCAGAGTAAATGTCAAAGTGAACCAAAAATTTTGTTTCATCTCCTGGATGACCGGGACGTTCTTCGTTCTGTGACTTCATTCTCCATGGTTTATGCTCTTCCAGTTGTTGTGGGACGTGGGCCTTCCCCTCATGGTAAGAGATGTTTCTAGACCAGGTGAGGTCAGCTGAGATGTAGACCTCCCTGTGGGGAGGTGAGACAGGAGCCAGGCATTGAACTTCTCTCTCTATCTCTCTTTTTGTGTTCAAACATGTGTGGCACTATTTACTATTATACTATTACTACTCTATTTTTAAAGGACACCATGTCTCCTGTCTTACAGCTGGCTTTTAAATCCACTTTCCACAACAGGTAGACACACTTTAGATTTCTGACGAGGTGCAACACTTACCAGCTAGTTCTGATTGAGTACAAGCCAACATACAGCCATAACCTCTGAAGCCATGCTGCTCTGTGAGGCTGTGCTTTGAGCTAAATGCAAATGTTAGCATGCTAAAGTCCTCACAGCGATAATACTAAGGTGTTGAAGTATAATGTTAACCATGTTCAGCATCTTAGGAGAGCGATATTGACATGCTAACATTTGCTAACTAGCTCTCAACACACAGTTGAAAACTACTTATTGGACCAAATGAAATGTTGACCTGATGATGGCACTACAGCTCATGATCTTAGTTCAGTAATAAGCTAAAATTGTCAACCGTTAGGTTCCACCATAGGAAGAGTCAGGGGAGAATACACTCCTCCTTCTCTCCCTCCCCTATGTTTCCTGTCTGCCTCTTCACCAATAACTGTTCAATAAAGATAGAAACACACAAAATAATAATAATAATAATAATATTAAAATAAAAATGAATGTCCCTCATAGGAATGAATGGACTTTGGTCACTATAAATGAACACACAGTGTGAACAGTCTCACTTCTCTCCCTGTGGTCACAGATGCTGTGGCCTCTCCACTGGGAAATATTAGCATCAACACTGACAGATGCTCTGCAGTCAGAACGAGCCTCACACCAGTCACCCAATCAGATCAGCTACCTGTCCTGGGACCACACACACACATATTCACTCTCACACACACAGAACCAGCGGGACCTCTGATTCAATCTGGCGAAGTGCTAAGGTCGACTCCCCTGTTCCCCTCCAGATATGAATCTCATCTGACTCATTGGGTTAAGAGGAGAGGTCATTGCCAGTGCTCCACCCCCCACTCCCCACCCCCTCCTGAAGCTATTATTTACACCCTGACCTGATAATTTTGCAAATGCACTAAACATTTCCCCACACTGAGGACCATACTGACAATGAATAGGCTCACACTCTCCATTGTCACTGGATTGAATGGAGTTTCCGTGGGGAGATGAAAATCACATTTAGTGTTTCCGCTGGCCATCGTCTGGAAGCCAAACGTCTCAGCCAGACAGTGTCTAATAAGACAAATGACATGTAGGAATCCTGCTGAGACAGCTTATTTACTAGAGGCCTAAACCTGCTCTGTATACAGCATAGACTCAATGCATAGAATATCTGGTGTACAAGTACAACACCTGTCTCTGATTATCACAGCATCCTGGTAGTTCATACACAGGCTGATAACCAACAGAATTACACTGAACAATCATCAGATAAAATGTAGGTTTCAGTCTCACCTCTCTCTTTCACTCCATATCCATGCTTCCTCTCTCTCCTCCTCTCCCTCTTTTTTCTGTGACTCTGTTAAATGACATTTAAATGCTAATATCAATGAACTTATTCCCATCTCTGATAGCAACAGCCATTCACTGTGTGGTCTGGAATCTGTTTGCTCAGGACACTCATGCTTTGACACAAAGGTAGTATTTACAGTATGTTTCGTCTTCTTCCACTTATGTGTTTGAAATTCTCAGTGCCAACAGTAAGAACACCCAATATAGACGAATTCAGCCTTTGCTCACACTGTGCCTAGGATGATCATGTGAGATGATCATGTCAGAGCTGAGCTTTGACTGCTGCTTCACCTTCTCCAGCTGACCTATGCCTCTGCATCTTTAACCCTCATCTTCTATACAGTTGTATTGTGTAGTCATGAGGAAATGTGCATCCATATATGCATTCTAGTAGATCCTCAGATAAAAACAAAATGGGGACCCACTCAACTAAGTGGCTGAAATATGAAGCCAACACTAAAGAACCAAAAACCGCAGTTCCTCTAATGACCACTAGAGTCAGGCTCCAACAATGAGTCAATACCCATAGACTCCCATGTTAAAATGTCCTACTTTACTTAAACTTTTGGAGGATTTTTCATGTAAATATCAGACATATATTTGATCAGCATCTTGATCAGCAACAGCAGGAGATTGTGCACCAGATGCTTTTTGAGGAGTCCAATGTGTTTGCAAGGGAGGAGGGAAACATAGGCTGTATACCCAACTTACAGCTGAAGATCAATGTTGTAGTAAACAACCCTGTTCAAATGTGCTATAACTCCATACCGAAGCCCTTGTATAAGGAGGTGAAAGAGTATGTGCAGAATCTCCTTGACAGAAGTTGGATCTGCAAATCTGTGTCTTCTTATTCTTCTCCACTGGTTTGTGTCCGAAAAAAGACCAGACTCTGAGACTGTGTGAAGACTTCAGAGGGGGGAACCGAAAAACGGTTCCAGATCGTCATCTTTTGCCATGAATCCAGGACCTCCTCGACAGTTTGCAGGGCAGCACTTGGTTCTCTATTCTGGATCAAGGTAGCATGTATCACCAAGGGTTTGTGAGCCAGGAATCCAGACACCTCACAGCCTTCAGTACACAGTGGCGGTTATATGAACGGACAAAGATACCATTCAGCCTGATAAACACACCTGTAGCTTTCCAGAGGTGTATGGAAGACGTGTTGGAAGATATCACGGATGACATAAACCACCTCAGACAAGTTCTCAGTCGCATGAGGGAACACGGCACCAACCAAGTGTGAGTTGTTTAAAAGGGATGTTTGTTACTTTGGCCAGCTGGTTTCTGGAGAAGGAGTCAAGATTGATCCACAGGATTTCACAGCAGTCATGGAAATTAAAGAGAGAGATGCACAGTTGGAGACATCAACTCCCTGCTGGGGTTTCTTGGATACTATTATTCCTTCATCCAAGACTTCTCTCGAATGGCTAAACCACTCTTTGACCTGCTGCAGAAACCCACTGAAACTGGTGAAAGAAACACTCAGAGTCCGACAAGCGAAAGTAAAGGCAGAGTTATGAGGGGGGATAAAAGGCAACTCCCCTCATAAACACTTATCAGATGGAGGATAGAGCACAGGGATGTTGTTGTCACGAGTTTGAGGTAAGTAGGGGTAAGGGGTGGACCCAAATGCGGAGAAGGTAGCAGTGTCAAAGAATTTATTCCAAACAAAACCAAAGTCCATACATACACAGATGCCACCGAAGAACCAAACACCAAACCTCATCACCAAATAACAATGATCCCACCAGGACAAGACAGTAAAAGGGCTTCTTAAAGGAACGGAACTGATTAGTGATGGAGAACAGGTGGGGAAGCAGACACAGGTGGGACACATCAGGGAATAAACCAAAGGAAGCAAAACTAGAACTCAGACACTGGGGCAACACGACTATCAAAATAAAACAGGAAGTGTACAGGAAAACAGAACACAAGACAGGGGAGACTACACTAGACACTAGAAATACTCAAAACCTAGAACAGAAACCCAAAAACTAAATCAAGACAGTCCACAAAACCAAAACCCTGGAGCCTCCAGGCTGAGACCGTGACAGTTGTAGCCAAGCTAGTGGACATGCTGACTAATCCACCATGTTCGCCTATCCGAACTTTGACCTCCCATTCATACTGCACACAGAGGTGTCTAATGAGGGTTTAGGAGCAGTGCTTTACCAGCATCAGGACAACAAGCTGAGAGTCATTGGGTATGGCTCAAGAACTCTAACACATGCCAAGAGAAATTACCACCTTCACTTTGGTAAACTTGAGTTCTTGGTTTTGAGATTACTTCTATTATGCACCAACATTTACAGTATACACAGATAACAACCCCTTGACTTATGTCCTCAGCACCACCAGGCTAAATGCTGTTGGACACAGATGGGCCGGTGAACTGGCTGGCTTTCACTTTTTATATTAAATACAGACCAGGGAAGATGAATAATGATACAGATACTCTGTCAAGGTACCCTGTGAGACTTGGCATGAAAGAGTATACAGAGACCATGTCACCTGAGGTTGTGTCTCCAATATGGCAAGGCGGCAAAATAGTTCACGAAAAAAGCGTTGCAGCTGGATGGTGGGAATACAGATGTACTGCAACCTGAAAGTATTTCCAGTGTTACACCAGAGAACCTCCTTGCAGCACAACAGGACCCAGACATTGTCTCCTTAAAACTCAAAAACTGGGCTCCCAACGGAATAGATAAGAGAAACATGAAGAAAGAGACAAAGACACTGCTGTATGAAAGGCATAAGCTGGTGGTGGATGATGGGATTCTCTACCAACAGACTGAACAACATAAGCAGCTAGTTCTCCCTAAGAACCTGAAACACATGGTGCTAAAGCCTCTGCACAATGATATGGGCCATGTTAATTCAGAGAAAGTGACCCATCTTGCCAGCGATAGGTTTTATTGGCCAAACATGCAGCAGGACATAGATGACTATGTTAATAAGAGATGTGCCTGTATTAAACAGAAATGTCCAAATCTCCCGTAGAGCGCACCCATGGGACACATCTCCACAAGTATTCCATTCTAGCTAGTGCGCATCGACTACCTCCACCTGGAGCAAAGTCAGGAGTACATCCTTGTCCTTGTTGACCACTTCACACGCTTTGCTCAAAAACATGCGCACACGCTTTGCACAACCCAACACGTAACAAATCAGGAAAAACAGCGGCTGATAAGATATTCCGGGACTTTATCCCTTGCTTTGGATATCCTGAGAAGCTCCACCATGATCAGGGAAAGGAGTTCAAGAACAGTTTGTTCAGCAGGTTTCAGCAGGTGGCGGGTATCGGTCATTCATGAACCACACCATACTACCCACAGGGTAACCCTGTGTAGAGACTGAATCACACACTACTTCGGATGATGCGTATCCTGGAAGATGAAAAGAAGAGTCAGTGGAAAGATCACCTTCCCCATGTCGTGTGTGCCTACAACTTCACAAGGCATGATACCGCCAGCTTTTCTCCATTCTTTGTCTTATATGGTCGACCTCCACGCTTACCTGTTGACCTACTGTTCCCACTCAAGAGAGAGCCTGAGACACCTGATCGGCAGACATATGCACAGAAACGGGCAGGGAGGATGCGTTTTGCATAGGAAATTGTAGCTAAAAACAGTGAAAAATCTTCAGCCAAAGGCAAGAGACAGTATGACAGAGCCGTCAGGGGTGTTGTTCTTCAGCCAGGTGAAAAACCTGTCAGAGAGAGGCAGACCTGGTAGACTGAGGACTTAATGGGAGCAAGTAGTGCACCGTGTTGTGGAGAGAGTTGATGATGGTCCAGTTTAACCCTAACCCTAACCCAGCTCTGATGAGGAGTACACTTACCAGCAGATCCAACAGAGCATCATTCTCAGAATGAGCAAAGGTTAAGGGCCAGGCCTGTGATTTTCACACCACTGTTAGAGAGGACATAGACACCAAGGTCCAGGGTGAGAATGCACTACAGGCACAGGATGAAGCTCTTGAGGATGTCGCTGTGGAGTATGGACATCAAGTAGAGACAGAGACAGTCAGAAGATCCCAATGGACAGTCAGGCCAAGAGAGTTGTTCACCTGTGGTACACTGGGACAGCCGTCTTACCAGCAGTGGAATGCAGGGCTTATTTCACTACCGCCTAGCTGCCCTCTTCCAAATCATCTCAGTACTGTCCCCCTTGCATATGTCACATCTACACACCCTTACTACTACAACTGCATCACCCCAGCATATTGACATGTCAGAGATACAAGTACATCCATCACCATATAGACAAATGTCAGAAGACATTAAAAAAAAGCGAGGGAGAGTGTAAAGGGTTAAAATCTGTTTAAAAAGTTCATTAGGGGACTAGCGCACAGTTAATTAATAAGATTAATAAGAGTGTCATAAGTCTTTCTGATGATATGTTGCGTTTTGAATTTAGTGGTTTTTCTGATGTAATGTGTATAAGTGAAGATTTTTGACTACACTCTGCCATTCTGCCAACACTCTGTGTTAAAGGAAGAGAATAAATCCTGCAGTCAAGCTATAAGGAAGCTAAAGTTTTGCCTCCTTGTTTTATAAATACAGACAGCAGCAGGATTTACAAATACACCTTCCCGGACAGACCGGGCCGGGGAGGGCAACAGATACAACATGTAAAGAAAGTATGTCCTTCTTCCTCCCCTACATCCAGTCTCTGTGTTATGCTAATATGTCTGGACCTGTCCACTGACTACAGAGGCTAACTTGATTTCAACCCTCCGTCTAACTTCCATTAAGACACAAAAATAGGCCAAATGTACCACTGTAGACCATAAAGGCTGAACCAAAATGAGACATTCTGGCCTACAGGGAATTTTCGGTTTGCTTTGTTGCTGCCTAGCAACCTTGACAACACGTAACATTTTCTCACAAAAACTTTTTTGTTTTAAGGTTTTAAGGTTTTAAGGCCCTTGGTTTCAACAGTTGGGCCGTTAGCTGTTGAACTGAGCTGAAACACAATACCTCATATGCAGCCTCTGAAGGATGTTCCTGAATTGAGACATAGCTATTGTGTCGTCAAACAAAGTTACCACCTCAAGCAACATGTCACCCTGAACTTGAACAGAGGTCAAGTAAATGACATCATGTATTTGGTCATTCAGGCCCAGAGGAGGACAGAAAAGTGTTACCTCTGTGGATGAGAACTAAAGGCATTCCACACTCACCGAGCACTTTATTAGGAACACCTATACAACAGCTTATTGCTGCAATTATCTAATCAGCCAATCATGTGGCAGCAGTGCAGTATATAGACCCTGCAGGTACAGGTCAGGAGCATCAGTTAATGTTCACATCAAACGTCAGCGCTGACAGATCAACTACTATAACGCAGATAACTGCTCTTAACGACTGGTGAGCAGAAGAACATCTCACAATCAATACACAATCTCTGTAGTTATGAGCACAAAGGACAGGAAAATGGACTCAGCGCATAAAAATACACTCCAGGCTGTTTACGAGCCTGTCATTAAACGGTCTGTGAAGACAGCTGATCGATTCAAACAGAAGTGTATCTGCTCTGTCAGACAGAGGTGGAAAAAAAAACATGTTCTGTGTGGACACACTGCAATAAAGAGCAACATGCAAACCGACTTTATGCAGAGTAAAGCACTAACATTCAAAAGCCTCGGCTCAACTGCAGAACACTGCACGGCTCTGGTGAATTCTGATGAGGCCCAATCAGCCGCTCTGGATCCCGCTAACAGGTCCTCAAACACAGATTGAGAAAAGTAAAGCATTGCGCTGATGAACACAAGACAGTCGACTATCTTATGCAGAGGTGTTCTTGAAAGTTCATGTTTTCTATGACTTTCCTGTGCGCTCCAGCAGCACTACACCTATGGACGGGAACATTATAAGGTGATGTCCTTTACACCAGCAGAGACGATCCCAGAATGTTGTGGGAATGTACAGTTTCTAGAGGGGTTGAAATTCTAACAGACAATGAATGAGAGCCAGTAACTCTCTCTATTACAGGACACAGGAAGGAGCTGAAACAGTACAGCAGATTTCCATCTCCTTCAATCACAGACTGAACAACATTATACGTTTTAAGAGCCACAAGACAATAAATTCATACAAAGTGTAGTTACTTGTATTTTTTCACAGACGGTTATCAACAATGTGTCTCAGATAGTGAAGCCTGAACACAGAGAAGACCTACAATCTGAATCGACATCAGTCTTGTCTTGCTGTCATGGGAACAGTTTCTGTGGCAGCGCACAATGTTGATGGATGATGTAAAGAGAAATGGATGATCTGCCAGACTGCAAAACCAGCAGCTTGGTAACAACATAAAACATGTTTACATCTCCCTCATCATGATTTATTCAGCTCTCTGTGCCAACCAGCGACGTCTGAAGGCAATGATATGATATTGTGATTTGTTCTCCTCTGTGTGTCCTGCTCTCTCTGTCTGCCATCAGCTCTTGTCATTTTTTAATCAGTGAAATGTGACTATTAATCTGCGTCCACACAGCAGATCATTCATCTGTGTTTAGTTTCATCAGTCAATTAGCTTGTGTCATCCATTTGTTTAAAGTCCACCACGTCTCGGTCCATCCTCGTCGAGCGGGACACATCATCCACTGTGAGGAAATCTGATTATAGACTCCACCTCCTTCCTGGTTATGAATGTGTCTGCCTGCCTTTTAGCAATCAATCTGTGTTATTTGTTGTGTGTTGTTCATTAGTCACAGGGAGAATAATGAAACGTCTTACGGCACAGCGTGTAATGCCATTAATGTTCATTTGTCATGGGGGGAGCTATTTAAAGGTGGTCTGGTGGCTTAAAAGCAACTAAACTGCCACAGGCTCAGTCTGTCAGGGCTAAATTATTCATGTCGCTTAAGACGTCTGGTCGCAGACAGCGGGAGAGAGGTGAGACGGGTCAGATGGGAAAAGTTATTGTACTGTACCTCTACCGATTTACATCTGGAGGAGTGAGGCTGGTGAATTCAGTCTTTTGAGAAACAACATAACAACCTGTGTTAAGTGATGGAGGCCTGGATGGATCTACAGTAACTTTAAACTGACCGAACTTTCTGTTAAATTTCAGTTGAAATCCAAAATACCCATAAGAAAATGATGCATGATGAAGACATGTAGAACATTTTTGTTCGATGAAAAGGCATTTTGAGTTGAGCCATTTAGTCAGCAGCTATTTCTCACATGTAACTAACTTGTTTCCATCTGTTGCTAAAGATGA
This sequence comes from Seriola lalandi dorsalis, assembly GCF_002814215.2. Taxonomy (NCBI): domain Eukaryota; kingdom Metazoa; phylum Chordata; class Actinopteri; order Carangiformes; family Carangidae; genus Seriola; species Seriola lalandi. Next base: position 5,540,301 of record NW_019525301.1, read on the forward strand.
TTACCCTGTGCAGGCCTGTGGGCTGTGTCCCAGCTCTAATCACACCCTCTTCACATGCATGACTTTGAACTGTGAGAGTTAGTGATGATCGGCTCTGATGTCTCTGATACTTCATGAACACAAATGGTTTAAAAGCTCATGATTACATTTGGCTGCTGCCCAAAATAAATAATAAAACATAATGAGCTCATCATCCAAACGTCTAATTCCTGCCTGACCAAAGATGAAATTTTAAATATGTTCACATTTTAGACAATATCATTAATATTTTCCTCATACATTAACAGAGGTGTAGTGCTATTTGTTTAAGTACGGGAGCACACATGAACACACACCATTAAGTTGCGTCTCGTTAATAAGGTTATGTGACCACTTTTCCTATGGTGACAAGTTTACATAGATCAGTTAACTATGATCACATGATCAAATGTTGACTGACTTTATGAACAGTTTGATTGTTTGATCATGTTGAGAATATGATGCAGCATCAGACAAACATCAACCTCATTAGACCATACCAATCATAGACATATATACATAGACACCGCATTGGTCGCTTCAGCCCGTTGCTGCGATATGTCAAGGTCGCCACCATATTGGACTGGGCAAGACCACCCTTTAAACAAAGAGGAATAAATGAAGCAGCTGCAGTTTTTATGGATAAAAAGCTTTATGATATTATATATTTATATTATATATTTCTAAACCAATTTCAAAGAGTTTAGTTAAAAGTTTAGTTATTGCTACACAGCTAACAATAGCATTAGCAGCTTATCAATAATATTAATGTTAATATCATGTCAGATCTGGAGAATGAGGACAGAGAGAGAGAGAAAGAGAGAGAGAGAGAGAGGATATAAAGGAGAGGAAACAAAGAGGAGAAGCACTTGGGAGAGACTATGGGAGAGCGAAAATGCACGTTAATGAAGAGAGAGAGAGAGAGAGAGAGAGAGAGAGAGAGAGAGAGAGAGAGATAAGTAAGTTAATGTAGACTGAATAGGTGCAGGACATTACTGAATAATGATTGTCTCCCATTCATTAAATACATACAGTAGGGCTGTTTTATTATTTAATTAACATTCTGCGTGTGAAAACCAGATTGTACAGGTGCACCGGTAGTTGATCTGGTAAAGCATGTACCATATACAGCTGTATATCTGTGTCACACCCCTTCTGTTTTTTCACACTTAATGCTAAAATCATTTACATTCATTTTCCCCTCATCAATCTGCACTCAGTTCTCCATAATGACAATGTGAACACAAACTAGAAAACTGAGTGTAATATTTACTGGGCAGTAAGCTGCAGATTTTGACTTTATGGTTCCACTGGAGGATCTGCAGAAATAATTCATGATAATTTACCATTGATATAGATAGAAGTGTCTGACAGATGAGTCAATGTAAATAAAGTCATATTGTTGAGGATCAAAACCACACACTCTGTCAGTTGTGCTCATCGTATTAAGAACCTCTCTGTCCTCAGATCAGTGGATCTGTCTTTTTATCTTGTGGCCCTTTAAAAAGAAGCGGTGTCAACATCTCATCTCATTTTACATGAATGTGTTTGACACGTTGTTATGTTCATTTCATTGTTCATGTGATGCAGTTGATGCATGTAAATTTCGTTGTTGAAAAGCACTTTGAGCTACATTTCTTGTAAGTAATGCTTATTATTGAATCCCATTCTGGCGCATTCAAAGACAGTGTGGCAGGAAGTACATAAGAAATATGTGATTTCACATTATACCCAGAAATATGCAGCTATATGGAACAACTCGTAAATGAACACAAGTAAACAGACAATTTATTGAGCTCAGTGGTTAAAAAGGGGTATGAGAACAGTGAATGGTCTATTTGAGGACAGTTTCCTTTCTTATGACAGAATGAGGGAAAAATTCAATCTGGAGGGACAGGGCCACTTTTGAAAATATTTACAGCTTAGAGACTGTATTAAAGGGAAGGTTGTTTTCTATCAAGATAGAAATCCAATAGTATGTACCAACAATGTTACGCAAAGCATCTAAATGGTATGAGATATGTCCCTGGGTAAATAACAAGTGGCATAATAATTTTAGGATGATATGGGAAAAAGACCTGGAATGCTCATTTGATGGAAAGAGGATTCTTTCAAACACTGGGGAATACGTCGGAGAAGAATGCTTCATAGATATTATTACACCCCGACAAGACTCAATAGAATGGGCCTAATTAAATATGATCTCTAATGGAGATGTAGGAAAGAACATGGCACATACATGCATGTTTGCTGGGAATGTACAATTTATGTTTGGATTTTTGTTATTTTCTGTTTTATTTTGTAGTCAGTTTCCTTGTGTCTGTTGATGTTTGTACTTCCTGTCTTTGTCCTGTCTGACCGCCCTAATGTGTTTCACCTGTGTTCAATCACCCTTGCCTCCCTTGTGTCTATTTAGTCTCTGTGCCCCTTTTTGTCTGGGTCGGTTCGTCTGCTGCTGTAATTGTCCTTGGTGTCTGTTGTCCCCTGTGTTTCCAGTTGTTGTTCCTTGTGTGCCCTCGTGCTTCGGTTTCCTTTGCTGTTGGTTCGCCAGTTTTTCCCTGTTTTGTCTGTTTGGATTTTGGAGTTTTGTAAGTTCTTCGGTTTATTAAACATTTTTCACTTGTGCCGACACCTGCGCCTTGTTTCCTGTTGGCGGTCTGGCTGACTTTTGTTTCCCTGTCGGCGGCCCGGCTGACTCCTGTTCTTGATTCCCATTTGGCGGGCTGGCCGACTCCTGGTGTTCGTGTCCAGTTGGTGGTCTGGATGACTCCTGTTCTTGATTCCCATTTGGCGGGCTGGCCGACTCCTGGTGTTCGTGTCCAGTTGGTGGTCTGGATGACTCCTGATTGTGGTTCCCAGTCAGTGCCATTTGCCCAGATCAGTCAAGATTGTGTCTCCTTGGGGACAAAACACAGTTGTTCCACAATTAGATAAATTAGCATTTAGGACACAAAAAATTGGCCTAATCACCTGTGCACGGATGGTTGTTCTGTGTTGGAAGGAACCACAAACACCCACACTCAATATGCGGAAGGTTCAAATACTGGAAACTGCAGCGTGTGAAAAGATGTTGGGAAGATTAAATAGGAAAAATTATGACATTAATGAACAATCGGACAGCTTTACTTTGTAGAGGGAATATTCTGGTTCTGTAAAGAAACTTGTGGTCTGATAGATTACATTTGTTACTGCCACTGAGTCCTAGTACCTATCACATTGCTATAATCACATAACTATTGTTTTTCTATTTATATTTTGAATATATGTCATTGTCTGTTGCACTGTTTTTTGTTTTTTCCTTTTACATTGTTTTGTTCTTATTGCTATAAAATGCAATAAAATTTGAATTATACAAAATGTATATTATTAATGTATATATTATGTTTATTATTCCATTTTTGATATTTAATAAATCTAAAGAATTTAAAAAAAATCTAAAGATGAAGTTTAAATTAAGTTTTACCTAACAAATATTTTATTTTTGTGGGTTTAGATTATGAATACATTTTATTAATGATATTTATTCTATCATTTGATGACAGGGGCTTAATAAAAGTCAAACAAGATGACTAATGTGTGTTGTGATAATTAGTTTATCCGCTGGATAATGTTTACATTTTATATTTTTGTTTATACTTAAATGAAGAGTGTTTGTTTGTGTGGCTGTATTTCTAATAGATTAGAAACAGGATTTCTCATCTGCAGCCTTCACTTTGTAGAGCTCAGGCATGAAACTCGTCTCATTGATTATATGTCATTGATTATATTCACCATTTAAGAAGTGCAGGTTGATGTTGTGTGTCTGCAACAACAGAGCAACATTTCTACAGACAACACGGTCGAACATGACTCTGTAGAAGGACATGGAGCTGAGGTTATGCTGCTGCTGTCGTGACACTTCACTCACCCCGCCTCGCCCCCGGCCCCTCCCTCCTCATCCCTCTGTCTCCTGGGGTTACACAGTGACTCCGTAATGAGCTGCATGTGTACACAGTAGCCAGATGCCAGCGGACAGCCATTAGCTCATATCACAGAGACACCCCTCCCCTCCCCAACACACACACACACACACACACACACACACACACAGTGCCTCGATCCTTTCTCCTCCTTTAGCCTCTTTTACACTTAGATCCTGCTAAGAGTTGTTCAGACAATCCCTCATTACTCATTATGTCACCTTTGCTCGTTTACACTGAACCTACAAAGCTGCCATATTGACGCCCAGTGTGTGATGTCAGATAGCAATGGTGGAGGTGTGATGCGTAACTGAACGATGTCAGCATCTGTCCCACCATGTCGGCTCTCCCTTTTACACAGATGTAGATCTGGCTCTGAGACGACCTCTTGTACTGGCTCAAAGACAGAATAACAATGCTTCCCCGCCCCAGCCCTGCCCTGCCTTGAACAGGCTGTCTAACAAGGCTAGTGTGTGTGCTTGCCGAAATCACAGCAATAATAATGTATATATCCGTTTTTTTTTTTTGAACAGTGAAGTGATTGTCAGTCATCAGAGTGGTGCTGGATTTTGTTGAGGATTGTAAACCCTCCAGGGAAACCCGCCTCATGTTTAACAAGCTACTGATCAACTGTCTTCTTCAGTACAGTTTTATTTCCTCATGAGGTTTTAATGTAAAATGAAAAGGTAAATACTAACCATAATCGACCTAGCCTAAAATAAACAGGTCTGATCCAGTGGGACATGAAATGGCCTCTGTGGACCTGCAGTGGCCCTGGAGGCATAATGAATGAGTAAATACGTTATAAATAATTAAGTTTTACCATACTTTAATTCAGCTGGAGTATAATGTAATCAGTGTTCACTGCTCATTCGGACACTTCAGATATTTATACACTGTAGAGGATTCTTAAAATTTAATTTCTATAACAGGAACAAACTTCAAACTACTCAGGAGAACATGTGACCTCAGAGGTGTCTGATGAAAAGGTCTGATACTGGATATATGTGAACATTTACATTGTCCAGTAAACAGCAGTTTTCCCTCCACAACAAGAGCAGAAGTGCAGAGGAAATATCTTTGTCACATGGAAATTTAATAATAACAACTGTAAATATAGAAATGCTCTAACATGCTAACAATTAATGTGTGTGTGTCTTATTCTTTTGCACCATAGAGCTCCATTGTTGTCCTCAGACTATTAAACCATGACATCAGCGGGTCACACTGTTGTACTGTGTCACTGTAGTTTGTCTTGACTCAGTCCCACACACTCTGTCCTGCTGAAGTATTCAGACCCCTTCACTTTACTGTGTTCAAACTACCATATTTGCACATCAGTCTACACAATCTCTATAATGTCAGAGTGTAAAGGACAAAGGAGTCTGAAAGGATCTGAAACCATCCCCTTATCCCTCCTCTCCTCCCACCCCACTCTCCAGTCCCTCTACTCCTTGTCAACATCCTTTGTGCTGCATGGCTTGTAGCGCCTCACTGAGCAGACACTCAGTCCCAGCTGGGAATTTGGACGTGCACTAGCTGTCTAACTGGGACAGGGTGGAGGGCATGGTTAAAACAAACGCATCTTTTATTAATTGGGGGGAACCTTTAAGTGATCTCATTAATCAGTCACATGGTACATTTCATTACAGCAGCTGTCACTTTGGGTTTGGTTTGAACCTCATGAGAGGGCAGAAGAGGCACGTTAATTTACGTCCAAGACTCTGACCATCAGCGGCTGTTTATAGGTTTACAGCTCTGTTTCTGAAACCTACGAACCCCAGTCACCTCCACCAAGGAGGGGGTTTCCACCAACGTCTGTGTCACCAGGATTACACAAAAGGTACTGAACCCATTTGCACCAAACTTGAAGGAGGGATGAGGCATGAGCCAAGCAGAACCAATTATATTTTGGTGCTGATCCAGTTGAAAGAGCAGATCCAAGAATTTTTTTCATCACTTTCCAAAACATTGCAAGATAGGACAAAGACAGACATGTTTAGGATTTAGGATGTAGGCTTCATCACATTTATACATGAAACAAACAGAAATGTCATCATGTTTTCTACATTGTTGTTCATTATTTGAAGTTTGACTGGAGTGTTTTCAATGACGCCATCTTCTTCTGCAGTGGTTTACTGGCACCTGACTGTAGAATCAGCTCCACCAGCAGTTTATCTCAATGCACCAACTCCTAAAACTCTCATAACACTAGTGGATTTAAACACACAGTCTGTAGCTCTTGCCTCTCAGGGTCTCGCAATCAAAAAAATAACAAATAACAGTGTTGGGTAACGTTGTGAAGTAACGTTGGAGAATTGAAGGTTGGAGAGGAGAATGATGTGGAGGGAGATGCAGAAGATGCAGAACTATTTCCTCTGGGAAGTTTTGAGTTTTTTGTTTACTCCACTTTCCGATAGCGAGTCAGTGTAGCAACCAGTTTGCCCTCAGTCCAATATGGATGATGGCTGGGGGTCTTGCAAGTGACCATCACCATTCACTCCCAGCAAGAAACCAGTGGCAGGGAAAAACTTTAAATCTCCTGCAAGTGCAAGGACAATTCTCCCTCTGCTGCTCTTCACAGAAATACTGCTTTAGAGGAGACACTACAAAAAACAAGCTTTGACATCACTGGGGTGGAACACCAAAATCCACATGGTTTTAGCACCGTAAGGTGTTATCTACACACCGCTAAGCACTGAATAAACAACACTGGGATTTACACAAGCCATCATTGTGTGAATAAATGTTTGGCTTTGTGGTGTAATGGGTAAGGCCTTTGCCTCTAGTGATGATGGACAATATGACAAAAAGATGAGAAATGGAAATGACAAAAAAGTAAATAGAAAACAGGAATGTGGTGCTCTTGGTCCATTGGAAATCAATAATAAATAAAAAACCTTACCATGGATAAATTTGTTAGCAGAATGAAACCAGCCCCATTAATACCTCACCTCCATTTGTAGCCGCAGTTTGTTGATTGTGAAACCTCTGAACAGTTTCAGAAGTTTGAGCAGCTCTTCCTCAGGAAGCCAAACAGTCAAACAGATCTTGTGATGAGAGTGACATGTGCATTATCAGTTGTAATGACTTTTTCAAATTGCTCAGAGTTTAAAGGAACGTCTTCCTTTACAGAGTGAAGCACAATCCAGCACCACCCAGCGTCCATCTTCACCTTGATGAGTCTTCCTCTTTCATCAAGTTTCGTTCCTCTCATCACAGCTGACTTCTCTCTCCTCTCCTCTTCACTCCTTCACACATGACTGACTGTTCTCTGTTGGATGAGAAGCTCTCAGAAGCTGAGCTTCATGTGGGAGCTGAGGTATCGTCCTCCATGGAGCCACAGATTTAGAGGTGAAGTAAGGTCGTGTGGAAGAGTTTCTCTGTTCAAGAGTTTACAAACACAATACTGGTAGCTTGATTTCTCTATAACACTAATGTGTATCCAGACTGTACCCTACAATGGAATCCTTCTAAAAGTGGAAAACTGAATGAAGTGTGGTCACAGAAATCACCAGGATTCAGCCTCAAGAGACCCTGAATATCCACAGCACACGTCATGGCAGCCATCAGGGCAAATTTCATGTTAAAACCACAGCTCTCAACTGGGCAACAGGATAACAAAGAGGTAAGAGAAATAGAAGTGAACAATAAACATGAATTATCTGTATAAAACAGTCAACCCTGAGATTTACATTTACAAGGTCCTATCATCACACAGGTTGCACATTTAATCACATTTAATGAATAAACAACATGAACCAATATTTCTTCCATTCCTGAGATTGAGCCTCAGTCACTGTTTATGGGCACAGACACCTATGGAGCCCAGATTATTTTCTTTTTTTCTTTTTTTTTGGGCATATTATGTTTATTCTGAAGAATACAAAGGGCACAGCACAAAGGAAGGAAGGAAAGGAAGTTGATTCTTATATCCTTGTAGTTTGTCAGTTGTGAGCAGGACCAAAACATGTGCATAAGATCTGCAGATGAGTTATGACATCTATTGCAACTATCTATTACATTTGAGTACAACTTCGAGAGTTTAGAATTAGAGTAGTGCAGAAGATGCAGACCCTTACATGTTACTGTGTTTAACCGTGTACACAATGAACCAGATTAAGCTCTGGTTCCAAAATGAATCTGATAAACTCACACCAAGTTCTTTTTCCCAATCTCCTTTGATGTTAACAATTTCTCTCTGTAACTGAGCTGATAATCTGATATATTCTGGATATAAGTCCCCTTAGCTTTTGTGGTGTATCCAACAATTTCTCATATAAGTCTTGTGGCAAATTAGTAAAAATTGGGGTTTATAGATTTAGCAAAATGTCGTACCTGGAAATAGCAGAACAGGTGAGATTGAGGGATGTTATATCTCCCCAGAGCTTCCAAAAATCCCACCAATGTACACTGCTCAAAAAAAATGAAAGGAACACTTAAATCACACACCGTATCTCGATGAACAAATTATTCAAGTTGAAAATCTTTACTGATGTACATTGTTTAATTTGTTGAGAACAAAATGATGTCACAACGGTGGAAACCAATTCATCAACCCATTGAGGGCTGGATTCACAATCACACCCTAAATCATAGTAAAAAATTGTAGGGCCCACTATGGGTTTAAGGTGGAGTAGGTGATTCTATCTCCTCGTCATGGTTTGCTAGCTGTCTGTTCTGTGTGTGTGCTGCATAAAAAAATTGGTATTCCTACACAGTCCTGGTTCTGTAAAATGGAAATCAACAAAGTGGCTTGGACTGAGACACACAACACTATTCCAGCCAATCAGCAACAGGGGAGGTTCATGCAGGACAAGGGAGAGAAGAGGCAGGAAGATGGGGGAAAGGGGTGTAACAGAAAACTTGTGTTCACATAGGTGCTGGACTTCTCATCAACGATGGCTCTACCTGATCATACATGAACAAAACAGAAGCCAGAATCCAAACCTAAACAGCTCATCAACAGTCATCCACTCTCATCAAGGTGCGCTGCACAACTAAAAGAAAAGTTCTGGCTTATGACACTTCTCCTCTTGTATCTAGGCAACACAGGCACATTTCACAATCTCAGCGGTTACAGCGGGAAGTGGAAGTGAGAGATGGCAACTCAGATACAGGAGAAGGATTGATTGAATGGGAATGGGATTGATTGGGACTATAGACCAGAGAAAGGTGCAACGTTACTTTCGTACTCTAACACAAACAAAGTGTGGATAGGAAACTGGTCCGTGCTCATCAGACCTGAACAGAACTTCACCATGAACTTCCGATGACGTCATGATAGGAGAAGCAGCCTGACTCACCTGCTGCGGGAAAAACCCTCAAAAACTAGCCAAAACTTTGCTTAAGCTCCTAACAATTATTGCAAATCGGTAAGAGTGAATACTGAAATGTCCGTGTTAAAAAATGAGACAGAAAAGAGAGGCAAAACCACTAAAAAGGAAGATAAATGGGACCAAGCTGATGCTTTGTCGAAAATGGCCGAAAATATATGACGACAACAGCATGGCAGCAGTGCTTACAGAAGGAGCATATGGAGGCTTTCTAGGACATGATGGCTACTTTATCCAGAGTTGAATCTACTCTTAACGATGTGCTGGAGCGTACAACAAAACTGGAACAACAGATTGTGAAGGTCAAACAAAGAGTGTGCAACATAGAGGATAAAACACTACGACACAAGAGAGCCATCAGTTATCTTCTTCACAGAGAAGCAAAACTATCTGCCAGGTGTGAGAACCTAGAGTCCAGAGCAAGAAGGAATAATTTGTGCATATACGGAGTTAAAGAAGGGGAAGAAAAGGACAATATGATTGACTATATAACCAACTTATATAACCAACAACCAAGTTGTGCTTTCACTGGAAAAGACTACGTTTACCTCAAAGGCTTGCCTGCTGCGTACCTCGCTTGACTTACCAGAAGATATGGACATATGTGTAGAAAGAGCGCACTGCACGCTGATGATGAAACCCTTAAACTGTAACCCTCTGATGTCCATTATCTGACCACAGAGTTAAAGACATGACACTTTATCATTAGGAGAGGTGACATTTCAAGGACAGCAGATTTTTCTCTGACCAGGACTAAACAGCAGATGTACAGAAGAAACGCAAAACGGTACAGGAGGTGATAAAACAACTTCTGGGAAAAAAGTGAAAGCCTAATCACGTTCCCTGCCCGGTTGAAAATTCATTTGGAATCTGGTGTGAAGACCTTCAAAACACTCATTGATGCAGCCCCGGTCTTCAGAGAGATGGGAATTCACTTTATGGTGGAGGGACGGGAAAATTTACAGAAGAAACTGCTGCGCAATCAGTGGGAAACGGCACAAACAACCAAGTCATCAGGACTATCAACAATGACAAATGTGTTGGTTTTCGTTCAAGGTGAAAATTGAAAAGCAGATAACCAAGAGATGTAAGTAAACTGAGAATACTGTTAAATTACTGTTTGGGAGTTAAGCTTACCTTAAAGACCTAGATTTCCTTGTTTTCATAATGAGGTATTACACTTGGCTGTTTAATATAAATGAAAAAGCGTTAGAATAAGAGGGATTTTCCCCTCCAGATGAAGAAGGAGTAGGATTCTTATTTTTTTCTTTCTATATATATGTTCTTTTCTTTTCTTTTCTTTTTTTACCTAAGAAACTCAAGCAGTAGTTACAGTAGCACTGTGTGTGTTATACAGAGAGATTTTTGTTTTGCTCAGTCAGTTTGGGGTTTAGAAGTGCGTTCAGGCTTTTCTTTATATCATGTTAGATGTGAGTCGTGTTGTATCTCAGATGTTCTACAAGGGCAATCCACTATAACTCAAAATTAAAATGAAAAGAAGATTCAATGACAACTATGTTGTCCTCACTACAGTGTAGGAACTGCAGCTATACAACTAGCTAAACTCTTCCTTGCAAATGATGACTTGAGTCGTAGTGAGCTTTAGTTGCTGTGGCTCTTTTACATCACCTTAAACGGACAGAGTGAAAACTGTAACAAAACAAAATACAAAAATCACCATTTTGCTCTGCAACATGTGCTTTTCCTCAATGTAAATAGATATAAATGAAATATTTTTAATACAAACACATCAAATGCCTTTTCATGTAAATAATATTTTTTAACATTAATTTATGCATCCAGCTATTAAATTATTTACTTATGACATTGCCTCTGTGGTGTTTACAGTGTGAAACACAGGTGTGCAGATTCAGCTGGCTCCCTCAAACTACTAACAGGAAGTGAACTCTGAACCCATAACTTCCTAAGCAAGATGAAAACATTTCAAAATAAAAATCTTTCAAAAATAAAAGCACATTCAAATGTATGCCTTAAAGGCAACACAACAACAATACTTTTGCCAAAGTCACATGAAGAATTTGACTATAACCACTTACAATGTCTGTGGTGTAAGCAGGCGCCCCATGTGTAGAGGCCAAAGGCTCGAGTCCTGCATCGGACAGCCTTTGCTGCATGTCATTCCCCCTCTCTCTGCCTCCCCGTTTCCTTTCTCTCTACTGTACTATTGAATAAAGGCATAAAAAAAAGCCCCAAAAATATAAAAAAAAAGAAGAATGCTCAATTGCTTTATTGCAGGAAACCCATTTACCTGAAACGGAGCATAAAAAAGGAAATGGGTGGGGCAAGGAACTAGTCTTTTTCTCAGAAAAAGTTATCCAGATATCCAGAGATTTGTTATGATAGTCTCCATAGGTGAGGTGGAGATATCAATTCTGAACATTTATGCTCCAAATGAATATGAACAGAATTTCTTTATGGAAATTGCAAATATAATTGCTGATAATGCTAAAGGCATGATCATAATTGGGGGACACTTTAATGTGGTGCAAGATGGACGATTAGATAGAACACCAGCAGAGAGTGGACCCCAAAGTAAAAAGACTAAAACACTTAATGATATGATTTCAGAACTAGGGCTGGTGGACCTGTGACCCGAGACATAAATATCTGAAAGAGGAGGACTTTAGTTTTTATTCCAATGTGCACAACAATTATTCCAGAATCAACTTTTTCTGTCTCCCCCATCAATATATTCATAAAGTAATAGACTATCACATTGAACCAATAACATTTAGTGACCATGCCCAAGTTATGTTAAGAATGATAATGGAGAGGTAACACCATCAACTCTGTGGAAGGGGGCCAAGGCAGTCATTCGGGGGAAAATGATCCGGATTACATCAAATCTAAAAAAGAAACATCTGAAAGAGCAATTTAAACAATTGGAAATATAACATACAATTAAAGGAACATGTAGCATACTATTTGAACTGAAAGGGGATATATTATGCAAAATGCACTTTTCCATGGTTTTCTATCAGTAATATGTGTCCCCGGCCTGTCTACAAAAGTCCATCCTCTCCGTCTTTTGCTTGCTCCACCTTTCAGAAAATGTGTGCTCACACAGGCCAATTGGAGATTTTCCCTTGATGTCGTCATGAAGGGAGATGACACCTCCCCCCGGGTGGGTGACACTCCCCGAGCTAGGTGTGTGTTCCGCCTTCTGAGTCCGTCTTGCAGCCGCTATCGTTTATTCCCTCACATCACGGCTCCGGTAAAACTGTGTCGAAGGTACGAGCGAAGGTAGTTGCTCGGTTGTTGACTGTACAAACCAACACAGAAGTCTTTTACCCCCTACGTCTGAGGATCTGAAGACCCAGTGGATTTGTTTTATTTTTGATGGACACTTTAGGAGTTGTAGCGTGCTAACCATTTCACCTCGGACTGCTTTCTCAACGAGGGCCAGTACAATGCGGGATTCGCTACATTCTGAAAATAAAGCATGGATAAGCACCGACTGTCCGAGACCCAACTTCAAACTTTGGAGCTGTAAGTTTTACCATTTTATGTTGCGTTACTGTATGTACACACTGTTGGCAGCTAATGTGGCTAACGTTTTGCCTCGTCCACACAGCCGGGTATAGCCACGTACAGATTGTATGCAATTCTTCTGCTTAGTATCGCTGTGTGACGTTGATTAGAGCCACCCTGCTAACTTTATCACACTTGAAAGGCGTTTTAGCTGTCTGCAAAGTCAAGTCGGTAAAATTCAGACTAAACAAGCTTTGCAGTGATTAGCATAGGTGTCTGGGCTTGTTTGTTAGTGCTGTTGAAGTTATTATTGAGAGTCATGCCTTATGATGGTCGTTTTAATGTTTATATCATGTTTACAGATACAGTGCCTGTAGGGAATATCTAGATAAGCGCAGAGTTAAGGGGATATGTCCAAGGGGATTGTCTGTAATGCAAATTTTTTTGCATTTTGCACATATAGTGAGCTATTTGCAGCATTTACAAGCTTTTGACAACCCGATTTACACATAATTGAGTGCATTTGTTGTTATCATTTTTGCACTGCTTGCA
>NW_019525301.1:5553707-5554368 GCF_002814215.2 Seriola lalandi dorsalis
CAACTGTCTTCTCAAACTACTTAACTCCTTTTGAAGAGACTCAATTTTTTCACTTAATTCGGTACTTGGTGACTTCTCTTCATGAACTGACATTTCACAGGTTTTTAGAAAAGGCACTGTATCATCAAATTATTGCTAAATGTGCAGATAAACCCTTTACAACTATGTAGTTATCAGTGCAATCAACTGCTATTTCTATTTACTCAAACTCGTTTGATTGGTTATTTAAACTCTCAGATAAAAACCATTAACAATAACATTAAACCATTAAAACATTCACAGCAATTACACTGATAAATCAGGAACAGCAATTGGGCTATAAAGCTAAATAAAATTACTTTCTCATTACTAAACCAGTATTTTTAACAAGTTTCTTTTAACTTTTTTTGCTTATAAGGATTAATGAATTACTCTCTCTTAATGAACATGTAGTTTTGTTTTATCAAGTCTTTCCTTTTAAACTGAACAAAGGTCCATAAAGAAGCACAGGGTAGCACAGTCTTACCTGGCGCTGTCTGTAGAGCCGCCCTCTTTGTGTTGACAGCAATGGGACGGAACAGACACTGCACTCTCCGGCCTGTAGGGGATATTTGCGGTGCTGTAGTCCGCGCCGTTGCTGCCCTCTGTTGGTGAAATCGCTGCACTCTCCAGCCGGTGTCAG
>NW_019525301.1:5554418-5554963 GCF_002814215.2 Seriola lalandi dorsalis
AGTCATTTATCAGTCTTGGAATAATGTGCAGGTAAATGAAGCTGTGGTTACTTAGAACTTGTGAGAGTGTGTAGGCTAAGGTTTCTGCCATCATTAACATCTTTGATTTTCTCTTTACTGTACCTCCAGACTCTACCTGGCTGCCATGTTCTACAATGAAAATGCTGACTGACCATAAGCCCAAACAAAAGAAGGTGAACCACTGTTCAAGGTCCAATTTCCAAAGGCCATGTAGGGAGAATGCAGAGCTACACCAGTTAAGACTGAGCCGACATTCTGTGTTATATTATTTTATTTTTTCACATTGTATTAAGTATTGCACGTATAATGTTATGACAGTTCCACCAACAACAAAATACAATAAAGAAAATGTCAGGAGGTAGTTAGAAACAGACTTTCCGTCATTGTTTTGTAAAAAAAACAACAACAAAAAAGTGAAAAACAAAATCTTTTGTGTTTTATCAAACAGGGAATGTGGTGGACCTCATATATGAAAAAGTCTTTGTTGACCTGGGACCATACACAGAAGCTGCTTTGGCCATCCC
>NW_019525301.1:5555013-5555630 GCF_002814215.2 Seriola lalandi dorsalis
GTGACGTTGATTAGAGCCACCCTGCTAACTTTATCATACTTGAAGGGCGTTTTAGCTGTCTGTAAAGTCAAGCCGGTAAAATTCAGACTAAACAAGCTTTGCAGTGATTAGCATAGGTGTCTGGGCTTGTTTGTTAGTGCAAACAGTTATTATTGAGAGTCATGCCTTATGATGGTCGTTTTAACGTATATCATGTTTACAGATACAGTGCCTGTAGGGAATGAATAGATAAGAGCAGAGTTAAGGGGATATGTCCAAGGGGATAGTCTGTAATGCAATTTTTTTTGCATTTTGCACATATAGTGAGCTATTTGCAGCATTTACAAGCTTTTGACAACCCGATTTACACATAATTGAGTGCATTTGTTGTTATCATTTTTGCACTGCTTGCAGCTGTTGCCATAACTACACATTTGAGGAGATGTTGGTGTAACCTCTGTTTCCTCTGTTCAGACCAGCACATCAAGTGCATCTATACAGCTTCCTGCAACAAGGGATGTTGCATGCCAGACTGACCCACTGCAGGCACACAGTTATCCTTGAGGACTCTTCAGCCTCACATCAGAAGTACAGCTCTGTAGCCATCTGAAGTGCATCTACTTTTGATAAACCTAACA
>NW_019525301.1:5555680-5568537 GCF_002814215.2 Seriola lalandi dorsalis
AGGGAGAATGCAGAGCTACACCAGTTAAGACTGAGCCGACATTCTGTGTTATATTATTTTATTTTTTCACATTGTATTAAGTATTGCACGTATAATGTTATGACAGTTCCACCAACAACAAAATACAATAAAGAAAATGTCAGGAGGTAGTTAGAAACAGACTTTCCGTCATTGTTTTGTAAAAAAAACAACAACAAAAAAGTGAAAAACAAAATCTTTTGTGTTTTATCAAACAGGGAATGTGGTGGACCTCATATATGAAAAAGTCTTTGTTGACCTGGGACCATACACAGAAGCTGCTTTGGCCATCCCCATCCCAGAGGACCTCACTGCACAGTTCGAGCGGCCTGAGAAGGAGGAGGTCATATCCAGCTCTGTGTCCCGGTTCTATCATGGGCCAGTCTAAAACCCACGTACTGGGGCATGTGGCGTCAGGAAACTCGGCATGGATGCGTAGGACCACGCAGGCTGGAATGACGACCAAGATTCTGCGAACAAGGAAGCCCCAGCACCAGCTCACAAAGCTCCTATAGGCTAGATACCTGTACTGACTAAAACAACTGGACAGGGCATTTAGTCTTGCAAACATATATCTATGGTGTGTCTCACAATTTTTTTTATGGATCCAGTGAATCCTACGGTTTTTTTATTATCACTGATTATAAGTGCCTCATTTGATGTAAATAAATGCTTGATCGTTACTAAAGAAATGACTCCTCTGAATTCATATATTATATGCACACTATCTGCTGATAGAAGAACTTTACAAATCAAAGAGCAGCTAAACTAATTTATTTGAGGGTGTGTTACTCTATTTGTGGTGTGTTATTACCATTGTAAAATTATGTGCACTGAAGTAAAACAAGACTGCCTAACATCTTTTGTTTAGATTGAAACTATATGTTTTTACAAAGAAGCAAAACGTACTGGTGTATTCCTCTCAACCGTAAAGGACCATAGTCAGTGCGGTACATGTTGCAGGCAGAACACATTGAGGCAGAGCGGCTCCAACCCAGGACGGTCTACCATACATCGTAAATCTCCCTCGATCTCCCACAGCCGTCTGGTAACCTACAGTGAATTACAAATGGTAAATGCTATGGTTTATTATAAATGTAAACGAAACAAATTACTGATTAATTTGTCTAGTGAGAATGATACCTGTGGTATCTCCTAGCAACAGATGTTCTCTGTCAAAGGTTGGTGAGGTAAGTTGGACCCAAATGCAGCCAACACTTTGGGGAACGGTGCAGACAGGTTTATTAACCAAAATCCAGACATGAACAGACGATGTGAACAAACCCTGAACTAAACAGACGAACCGACACAGACAAAGGGAAGCACAAAGACTATATAGACACAGGAGGCAAGGTGATTGCACACAGGTGAAACACATTAGGGCGGGGCAGACAATTACTACACAGAAACGAGACCAAGACAAGAAGCAAAACACTGAGACACACAAGGAAACCTTATTACAAAATAAAACAGGAAGTGCAAAAGTCCAAAACAAAACTAACAAAAAGTGTCTGCCATGGCAAAACATGACAGAACCCCCCCCTTAAGGGTCGAATCCCAGACGACCCTAAAACAGAACACTAATTGGAACCGACCTGGTACCAGGGGCAGTAGTCAGCTGGACCACCGTCAGGACACGAGGAACAGAGATCGGCCGGACCACGAGAGGCGGCACAGAGTCAGGGGCCACCGGAGGCGGCAAAGAGTCAGGGGCCACCGGAGGCGGCACAGAGTCAGGGGCCATTGGAGGCGGCACAGAGTCAGGGACCACCGGAGACGGCACGGAGGCAGCGACCACCGGAGGCGGCGCCCCGGCAGGAGTCAATGACAGCAAGTGCCACGTGGGCTGAGTCAGGGCAAGAATCAATGGGGGTGGCGCCCTGGCAGGAACCACGTGCGGGGGTGACGTCATGGCTGGAGCCAGGAGAGGTGGTGACGTCACATCAGGGACCAGGAGAAGCGGTGACGTCACATCAGGAACCAGGGGAGGCGGTGACGTCACATCAGGAACCAGGAGAGGCGGTGACGTCACACCAGTAGCCGTCGTCGACGCCGCCGGAGAACACGAAGCAGTGGCGTAGACACCACAGGAAAGACGGGAACAGTCATCGACGCCACCCAGGAACACAGAGCAGCGGCCGCCGACACCACACCACACTCGTTATAACGACTTATTATTTCATTATCTCGATATAACAAAGATCGTTTTCTCGAGATAACGAATTAATTATTTCACTATCTCGATATAACGAAGGTCAGGTGTGATGATTGTGTGCTGGACTGGACCGGAGCATCCTCATTTCAGCCCACGAGCTGCCACCGGCTGCTTCAGCTAAGGTAACATTAACGTTAACAACATTTATTTAACCGGAATGTGTATTAACATTTGTACGTGGACGGGTATGTATGCATACATGTAAATATATTTATATACATGTAGATGCTAAAAAAAATAGTTTTTCTGTGTTTTATGTGTGAATAAGTTTGTGTAGATGTCTATATGTTTAATATTTTTTACATATATAGTTATAATTTGTCACCTAATTTTTGCTTCTTGTTGTCCTTATTTGAATGATAATTTTATGCTCTGCGCTGGATGATGAAGTATACCACCCATTTCTGTACATGGAAACCGTACACGGACATTGTGTGGACACCTAGACTCACGGACTGCCAAAAAAGACATGTACCTGTGGTGTTATTGAACATTTGACTGTTCTGTAGAATATTATTTGTTGAACTGAAAAAAAAAAGAACTTCAGTGAGCTGTCAAATCTGACAAGCTGCAGCTCCTTTTTGACCTACATTCAATTTAATACACTACAAAGACAAGATAGTTAAAGTTCAAACTGAAAACCTTTTTTTTTTTCATTTTGAATTTCATGCCTGCAACACGTTCCAAAAAAGCTTGGACAGGGGCAACAAAAGATTGGGAAGGTTGAGGAATACTCAAAAATCACCTGTTTGGAACATTCCACAGGTGAACAGGTTAATTGGAAACAGGTGAGTGTCATTGGGTATAAAATGAGCATCCCCAAAAGGCTCAGTCATTCACAAGCAAGGATGGGCCGAGGTTCACCACTTTGTGAACAACTGCGTGAGCAAATAGTCCCACAGTTTAATAACAACGTTTCTCAACGTACAATTGCAAGGAAGTTAGGGATTTCATCATCTACAATCCATAATATCATCAAAAGATTCAGAGAATCTGGACAAATCTCTGCGTGTAAGCGGCAAGGTGGAAAAACAACATTGAATGCCCGTGACCTTCGATCCCTCAGGCAGCACTGCATTAAAAACCGACATCATTCTGTAAAGGATATTACCACAAGGGCTCAGGAACACTTTGGAAAACCATTGTCAGTTAACGCAGTTCGACGCTACATCTACAAGTGAAAGTTCAAACTCTACCATGCAAAGCGAAAGCCATATATCAACAACACCCAGAAACGGCGCCGGCTTCTCTGGGCCCGAGCTCATCTGAGATGGCTGACGCAAAGTGGAAAAGTGTGCTCTGGTCTGACGAGTCCACATTTCAAATTGTTTTTGCAAACCATGGACGTCATGTTCTCCGGGCTAAAGACGAAAAGGACCATCCAGATTGTTATCAGCGCAAAGTTCAAAAGCCAGCATCTGTGACGGTATGGGGGTGTAACTTGCACATCTGTGAAGGCACCATTAATACTGAAAGGTACATACATGTTTTGGAGCAACATATGCTGCCATCCAAGCGATGTGTTTTTCAGGGACGTCCCTGCTTATTTCAGCAAGACAATGCCAAGCCACATTCTGCACGTGTTACAACAGCGTGGCTTCGTAGTAAAAGAGTGTGGGTACTAGACCGGCCTGTCTGCAGTCCAGACCTGTCTCCCATTGAAAATGTGTGGCGCATTATGAAGCGCAAAATACGGCAGCGGAGACCCCGGACTGTTGAGCAACCGAAGTCGTACATCAAGCAAGAATGGGAGGGAATTCCAGCTACAAAACTTCAACAATTATTGTTCTCAGTTCCCAAATGCTTATTGAGTGTTGTTAAAAGGAAAGGTGATGTAACACAGTGGTAAACATGCCCCTTTCCCAGCTTTTTTGGGACGTGTTGCAGGCATGAAATTCAAAATGAGTGAATATTTGCAAAAAAAAAAAAGTTTTGAATTTTAAATATCTTGTGTTTGTAGTGTATTCAATTGAATGTAGGTCAAAAAGGATTTGCAAATCACTGTATTCTGTTTTTATTTACATTTTACACAATGTCCCCAACTTCTTTGGAACTGGGGTTGTACCTAGGGGCAACATGTAGATGGCAAAGAGAATGGGGCCAAGGACAGAGCCTTGGGGGACCCTGAATGACAGGTTTGCTGGAGGGGAGGAAAAATTATTTGCGTTGACTTTTGAATTGTTGTGAGATAAGAAGTGAACCAGTTTAATCCTGTGCCAGTGATACCAACATCACGGTTTAACTGTTTATTAAGATGGTGGGATCAACAGTGTCAGATGCAGCACCGAAGTCCAGTAGGATAAGGATTGCGTAGTTTCCAGAATCAAAAATGAGGAGCAGGTCATTGTGGACCTTCAGTAGGGCAGGGCTGTGAGCTGCCCTGAAACTATCACAGCCTGCTATGCCAATTTCTCACTCTCCACTCTGCCACACCTCCTAATCAGCTTCACTGTCTTCACCTGTTGCCCCCAGCTGCAGTCGTTCCCCAATCAGACCATTAGATATACATCCCCGGTTCACTCGCTCCTTGCCAGATTGTTCTCAGCGTCATGCTTGACTTTCCAGCGATTATCCCCGGACTGACTGTTTTCGACTCTGCTTGCCCCTGACCATCCTGCCTCGTCTCTGCCCCGGGACCTTAGCCTTCTGTCCCCGATCACGAGTTCTGCCTGTGCGATTCCTGGTCCCCGTCTGCTCGTCCCTGTGGTTGTTTGGCGTTTTCCAGTTCCCTCAACGACATCTCCAGCCTGCTCCCTAACGCTCGGCACCGCCAGCCCCAGCCTTCGGGTCCAAGAACTTTCCCCTGTGTGTGTGTGTGTGTGTGTGTGTGTGTGTGTGTGTGTGTGTGTGTGTGTGTGAGTGCAGTCATCTTGCTCCACTCACCGGATCTCCAGCCCCGGACCCCATCCTCGACTCCTCATACCCACCTGTGTGTGTTCTCTCTGCTGGTATTTCAATAAAGGTCATTTCCAACTATCCCTCTGTTTGGTTGTGCTGCACGTGGGTCCTATCACACCCCGTTACAGAAACCTGATTGATATTTGTCCAAGATGTTGTTTTGGTCTGGGTGAGGTAATAGTTGTGACAAGATTACTTTTTCAAGGATCTTGGATAGAAGCAGTAATTTGGAAATGAGTATGTAGGCCTCCTTTGAGAGGTGAGTGGGGATGATGTCCAGGGTGCAGCTGGCAGATTTGATCTTAAAAACAATCTCTCTGAGTAAGGGTAATGAGATGGATTGGAAGCAGGTTAACTGGGTGGAGACAGTTAAGTCTTTGGTGGGGGTGGGAATGCTTGCCTTAATGTTTTCAATTTTGCAGGTGAAGAATTTCAAGAATTCTTCACATTAAGATGATAATGTGTCAGGGGTGGATCTGGGAGGGGAGTAGGTGAGAGAGTGAACGGTGCTGAAAAGAACTCTGGGGTTATGGGAATTTTTGGAAATGAGATCAAAGAAATAACTAGTTCTTGCTGCCTTAATTGCTTGTTGGAATTTTAGCAGGTGGTCTCTCAGGATTTCCAGGGAGATTTGGAGCTTATCCTTCTTCCACTTTCGCTCAGCTCTTCTTAACTCAATAACTGTTCTTTGATAAATATTATCGAAGAAATAAATAATACTATTGGGGTCAGTTTCAACAGTGGCGTGACTGGCATCTCTAGGTGTCTGCATGATCTGGCTGCCCTGCATACGCGATTGTATGGTATAGGCAGTTGGTTTCAGTTTCCTCTCATGGTTGTACTTTCATAGCAGGTTAAGGATCAGTCCAGGAGCATCAATAAATCGCAGTTAATAATTAAACAGACTGTCCTCACAAATTTGACTGACACCTGCAGCATCATTTTCTTATTAAATCTGGCATTTAAATCAAACCACATATTAAATCTTTCAATTTGGTCAAACCAGTTTAGTCACAGTCTGTCAGTCATCACAACCACTGAGCCTGTAGTGAAGTTTACTCTCCTCTGCATCCACAGGAACACAACTGAGGCACATGGTAAGTCTGATATTCATCAAGGATGAATATAGTAAATCTGTACAGGCAGCCTCCACTGTGGATCACTGAGACACTCTCCGCTCAGTCACTGTTTCCAAAAAACAAAAACGCCACTTAACCTGATTGTAAAGCAATGCCAGAAAACTACTTCAGAGAATGGAGGCGGACACTGAGCCAAAGTGGATTGAACTGTTATCTGAAGAGACAGAATTTCATTACTGTCAGAGGTGGAGATGAAGAGCAGAAGCTCAGGAACCATTTGGAAAATGAAAAAAGGGACAAAAAAAATCAGTGTGGTCGCAGGGAAACAAAGCAGATGGTCACTGTTAAGACTGAGACATGTGAAACAGGTAGAGCTCCACCTGAGGGACCAGGGTTACTACCTCTTAGAACTCATCTCATCTTCTCCTGCCTCCAAAGTTTCCAGCCTCTAAATCAGAGACTTTCAGAAACGCTGATGGGCCTGTTTTATATTTTAAACCATGACATGCACAACCATGGTCTCTCCTGAAAGGCTCACATCAGCCTCGACTACCGGTGAAAAATACAAAATGAAAAAGAACTTGCGCCATTTCAGGATGTCTAATCATCCTTAACCTAAACCTAACCATCAACAAATGAACATAGAAATAACAGTTCCTGGCAACCAGAGGGATCACTCACTTGGTGGCCAAAGATCATAACCTCAGTATGTGTGGATGGATGGCCAGTCCCACATACTGCATATCTCATTTTGAGCATATCTCATTTTGAGAATATGTTTCATATTGTACCACCATTTGGCAGATCAGATCATAATCTGGTTTTTCTTCAGCCTTCCTACAAGCCCTGTGTACTGAGCCAGGCTGAAACCACCCGCTCATTCAGGAACTGGACCCCGGAGGCCAGTGAGTCTCTAAAAGACTGTTTTGAGTGCACAGATTGGAATGTCCTGTTGGACTTACAGTAGAATGATAACAGCAAGGACCCTTACCTTGATAGAGTGGTTGAATGTACCACAGACTACATTAACTTCTGTATGGACACTGTAATACCAGCAAGGATTGTACACTGCTTTCCAAACAACAAACCCTGGATCACCAGTAACATCAAGACCCTCCTCAACCAGAAAAAGGAGGCCTTCAGGGATGGAGACAGGGAGAAGCTCAGGTGTCTGCAACATGAGCTGAAGAGGAGATTAAAGCAGGTGAAGGAGGACTTCAAAAAGAAAGTAGAGAGGAAGCTGCAGCACAACAACACCAGAGAGGTGTGGAAGGGGATGAGGACCATCACTGGCTATAAAGAGAAGAACAGCCAGGCAACATCAGGTGATGTGGACAAGGACAATGAGTTCAACCTGTTCTACAACAGGTTTGATACAGCCACACCTGTTCTCTCTCCCACTACTTCAGCTGCAGCTTCTCCTACGGCATCTCCTCCACAACCTGACACTGCAGCTGCAACTCCCTCCACACTGAGGTCAAGTCTCCTGTCCTTTACAGCGAAGGATGTGAGGGCGGAGCTCAAGAGGCTACGTCCTAGAAAGGTAACAGACCCGGATGGTGTGTGTCCAAGGCGGGTAAAGGACTGTGCAGCCCAGCTGGCTGAGCCTCTCCAGAGGATCTTCAACTTAAGTCTACAAACATAGAGGGTCCCGGTCCTGTGGAAAATATCACGTCTTGTTCCAGTACCTAAAGTAGGACGACCAGCTGAGATAAATGACTGCAGACCGGTGGCCCTGACAACACACATCATGAAGACCCTGGAGCGGCTGCTTCTCCACCTTCTGAGGCCACAGATTGAACATGCACTAGACCCCTACAGTTCACCTACAAAGAATATATTGGAGCGGATGATGCCTTCCCTTACATGCTCCACCGGGCCCATTCTTACTTGGATGAGCCAGGTGGTTACATGAGGATTATGTTCTTTGATTTCTCAAGTGCATTTAACACCATCCAACCACCCATTCTTAAAGACAAGCTGGAAGGGATGGGGGTGGATCCCTGCTTCACGTCCTGGATTGTGGATTACCTGACAAGACGACCATAGCAAGTCAGGCTAGGTAACTGTGTCTCAGGGATATTGATGAGCAGCACTGGTGCTCCACAGGGGACTGTTCTGGCTCCGTTCCTGTTCACCCTGTATACGGCGAACTTTAAATATAACTCTGAGTCCTGCCACATCCAGATATACTCGGATGACACAGCTATTGTGGCGTGTATTAGAAATGGGCAGGAAGAGGAGTACAGGGATCTGACGACGGCCTTCAGTGAATGGATCGACAAGAACTGCCTCCTTCTGAACACCTCCAAGACCAAGGAGATGGTCCTGGACTTTCGGAGGTCTAGGTCCACCCTTCAGCCAGTCAACATTCAAGGGAAAGACATTGAGGTGGTGCACGTTTTATCAATCAGTGGTGGCCAGTGTACCTTTTTATGCTGCAGTCTGTTGGGGCGGCAGCATGTCCGACATGAACAGATGGAGACTGGACAAGCTGGTCAAAACGGCTGGGTCTGTGCTTGGCAGGAGTCCGAACTCACTAAGGACTGTTGTGGAGAGACACATGCAATGTAAGATGGAGGCCATCTTGGACAATACCAACCATCCTCTCCACAACATTTTGGCAGGACAGAGAAGCAGCTACAGGTGCAGCAAACGTCTCATCTCACTGCGCTGCAGAACAGAGAGGTTCAGGCGATCCTTTGTTCCCACTGGCATCAGGCTATACAACACCTCAGCCAAAGGAAGTGGACTAATGTAATTATTATTGTTTATTTATTGTTAACTGTTTTTATTATTATCATTATAACAATGAGCTAATGGACACATGAATTTCATGGGATTAATACAATATCCATCTATCCATCTATCTGTATATATGTATATATATATATATATATACATATATATGAGCCACTGAAGCCAGATTATCACAAAGGGCTCACAGAGAAAGGCATATTTCACCTCATGTCTAACACAGTTCGAGGAGGACCTGCAGAGATGGTACAAAATTTGGGATTGTAATATGTTTCTAGTTTAATGAGACCTCTCTGAAATGAATTCATATTCAATAGTACATTACTGTAACTGACCAATGGTGTAACTTCATCACTGAACTCACTCTCTCACTCAGATAACGTTTTACAGAGCACCGGACAAAAAACACTCTGCTGTTCACTCATTGATGGTGGCTTGTGCCTGTAACATCCTCATCTGACATCATGTCAACTAACTATACAAGGCTACAATTATGTCAACTACACTTTTGTGTCTTACCTTTTCAACTTATTGTGTAGAAACAACAGAAACTTTTATTTTCTGTCCTGTTGCTACAGAATCTTTTTGGAAGAAATCTAAACAGCACGTCTTTGTTTAGTTGTTTCATCCTGGATTTTTACAAAAAGTGGAGTCACACAGCAGACACTCCAGCCCCTCCCTGGTAAGACAGGGATCTTGTGCTGTGTGAGTGAGATTGCTGGCAGGTTTGTTTTCTTTTTCCTGTCTCTGAAGCTGCAGAAGCTGTTTGTCTGCTCTTGAGATTGAGAAAACACATAAACATGTAATTTTCTCTGCATGACAGAACCACCTAGCCCTGAGGATGGTGATGTCCAGTGGAAACAAGCACAGTGTGTATGCTGCAGTGTGGCTCAACAATAAGTCTGTCTTCCTTAGTGTTGTGATCATCTTCAAATAAATTAACATTAGACAAGCTGTGTCCTCTGGTCCAGTTATTGCCTCCCACTCATGGGTGTCCAGCACCTAAGGGCTACAGCTCCTCTCTTGATCATCACCCTCATTTTGCTGGAGTGTAATGGGTAAACTGGGATTATCACATCAAAGCATTTTTATTTGCTCTTCTTTCATTGCAGTGAATATGATTTGAATTGTAAAGTGTGTTCAGTTGAGTTTTCTTGTTGTTGTCTGTGAATAAAGGAGAGAAAGTTTCGAGGCTTTCAAGATTTCAGCTGCAGCAGGTAAATAAATACTCTGAAAGATTTCAACTGTTTTCAGAAACTTCAGGAGTATGTTAAAATCAATTCTATTAAACTGTGAAAACATAATTTTATTTAATTATCTTGTTGATGCAGCATAGCAGGGCATGAGTCTTAGACAGTGGTAGAGGGACAAAGAGAAAACAGTTAATGACCTCAACATAAACTACAGATAGATAGATACTTTATTTATCCCCTAGGGGAAATTCATGTGTCCATTAGCTCATTGTTACAATGATAATAATAAAAACAGTTAATAATAAATAAACAATAATAATTAGATTAGTCCACTTCCTTTGGCTGAGGTGTTGTATAGCCTGATGACAGTGGGAACAAAGGATCACCTGAACCTCTCTGTTCTGCAGCGCAGTGACATGAGACGTTTGCTGCAGCTGCTTCTCTGTCCTGCCAAAATGTTGTGGAGAGGATGGTTGGTATTGTCCAAGATGGCTTCCATCTTACATTGCATGCGTCTCTCCACAACAGTCCTGAGTGAGTTCAGACTCCTGCCAAGCACAGACCCAGTCTTTTCGACCAGCTTGTACAGTCTCCATGTGTTCATGTTGGACATGCTGCTGCCCCAGCAGACTGCAGCATAGAAGAGTACACTGGCCACCACTAACTGATAAAATGTGCAGCATTTCACTGCAGATGTCAAAGGACCTGAGCCTCCTGAGGAAAAACGAGCCGGCTCAGTGTCCTTCCCTCAAATGCTGACTGGCTGAAGGATGGGCCTAGACCTCTGAAAGTCCATGACCATCTCCTTGGTCTTGGAGGTGTTCATAAGGAGGCAATTCTTGTCGCTCCATTCACTGAAGGCCGTCGTCAGAGCCCTGCACTCCTCTTCCTGCCCGTTCCTGATACACACCACAATAGTGATGCTCATCACTGTCCCTGAGACACCGTTACCCAGCTTGATGTATTCTGTCTTGTCAGGTAATCCACGATCTAGGACGTAAAGCAGGGATCCATCCCCATCCCTTCTAGCTTGTCTTTAAGGATGGGTGGTTGGATGGTGTTAAATGCATTTGAAAAATCAAAGAACATGATCCTCATGTAACCACCTGGCTCATCCAGGTAAGAATGGGTCCAGTTGATCATGTAAAGGATGGCATCATCCACTCCAATATGTTCTTTGTAGGGAAGTGTAGGGGGTCTAGTGCATGTTCAACCTGTGGCCTCAGAAGGTGGAGAAGCAGCCACTCCAGGGTCTTCATGATGTGTGATGTCAGGGCCACCGGTCTGTAGTCATTTATCTCAGCCTCGTCCTACTTTAGGTACCGGAACAAGACATGATGTTTTCCACAGGACTGGGACCCTCCCTGTTTGAAGTCTTAAGTAGAAGCCTCTGGAGAGGCTCAGCCAGCTGGGCTGCACAGTCCTTTAACAGCCTCGGACACACACCATCCGGCCTGTTACCTTTCTAGGATGTAGCCTTTTGAGCTCCGCCCTCACCTCCTCCGCTCTAAAGGACAGGAGACTTGACCTCAGTGTGGAGGGAGTTGCAGCTGCAGTGTCAGGTTGTGGAGGAGATGCCATAGGAAAAGCTGCAGCTGAAGCAGTGGGAGAGAGAACAGGTGAAGCTGTGTCACACCTGTTGTAGAACAGGTTGAACTCATTGGCCTTGTCCACATCACCTGATGTTGCCTGGCTGTTCTTCTCTTTATATCCAGTGATGGTCCTCATCCCCTTCCACACCTCTCTGGTGTTGTTGTGCTGCAGCTTCCTCTCTACTTTCTTTTTGTAGTCCTCCTTCTCCTGCTTTAACCCATTCATACCGGATGCTGCGCAGCACAACATTGCCCCTCCTGCCGGTTGCTGCGTAGCGCAGCATTGTTGACTCCTCGTCATTTTCATGATCTATTTATATATATTTTACATATTTATATGCTATATGTGTCATGAAAATGACGAGGATTCAACAATGCTGCGCTACGCAGCAGCTGGCGGGAGGGGCAATGTTGCGCAGCATCCGGTATAAATGGGTTAATCTCCTCTTCAGCTCATGTTGCACACACCTGAGCTTCTAGTTGCAGCCTGCCTCAGTACACAGGGCTTGTAGGAAGGCTGAAGAAAAAACAGATTATGATCTGATCTGCCAAGTGGTGGTAGAGCTGAAGCAGTATAGGACTCCTTGACACTTGCATACAGCAGATCCAGTGTCTTATTTTCCCTTGTGGAACAGTCAACATACTGCCGGTATGGGATGTTACCATATCTGGTAAACTTTAAAGCCTGGTGTTCTTCCTTTGTGTACATTATTTTCTCCATTGTCAGACGAAACAACGACGTAGAATAAAAAACATCAATCGACAAAAAATATACTAATATATACAAATATATCATGTGATTCTGGTCTTGTCCATCATTATTTAAGATGTAGTATAAGGTTTAAGCAGATGAGACAAGTATGAAGGAGCAAGTCCATTTAGGCCTTATATGCCATAAAAAGCACCTTAAAGTCTGATCTGATATGGACAGGAATTCAATGAAGGGAGGTTAAAATCATTTAACATGGTCAAATTTTCTGGATTTAGTAACAATTCTAGCTGCAGCATTCTGAACCATTTGAAGACTTTTAAACATGTAGAAAGTCTAGATAGTCATGGGCTGTAAAGAGCGAGCAGCTAAGACACACATGGGCATTTTACGGCC
>NW_019525301.1:5568587-5569531 GCF_002814215.2 Seriola lalandi dorsalis
TCAGTAAAAGTAAATAAGTTTTCTGAGCTAAATGCACTTAAAGTGTCAAAATAAAAGTTTTTGTGACTGATGGAAACCACACCACAAACCACTGAGCAGCTGATCCAGACTACGAGGACCATACGGATTCACTGGCTGTCCAGATCTCCATCCAGACTAACACACCTGAAGACACATATACCCTGACCATTAAAGTACACTGGGCATGTGCGAGCCGGTGTAAACAGGAAGCAGACTGTCTACTCTGCAGCTGGTTGGTTGCAGGAACAGAAAAGACAGTTGTAGCGTTAAAATGCAGAATGTAAGTGAACAACAGCTGCTAGCAAAGACAACAAGGTCAGTAACACTGTCATTCATTATCATGTTGTATTCACCACTGGCAGTCCAGGTTGATGAGAGCCAATGAGGAGAGACCGTCAGTGTCTGCGTCATCAGTTCCAATGGCCTCGGTTTCTGTCTGTCCAGACTACAAAGCAACCCTGGAGTTTTTAAACTAAAACGGGTCAAGCAGTGTGGACGCCAGGTGAAAACGTAGATAAAGTGATGTATTGTAAAAGTGGTAGTGTGGATGAAGCCATAGCCTCCACAGGATTAAAACAGAGAGACACAAACACGATGATGGAAAAAAGAAAATAAATTCATTTCAGCTATGTGAAACATGCAGTGCTCAGGTGTGGACTGATCCTGTCATCTTCCTCCTTGTGGTCATCCCTGAAAACCAAAGCCTGAAGACACAGAAGCAACTTGTAGAAAAATACTTCAACAACAAGATGCAGCAACATTGCAACTTGCAGGTGTGGTTGGTGTCAGAGCTCACCTGGTGGATCGTGTCATCGTGTCATCATGGTCTGCACAGCATGAAGAAAAGATGGCACAAACACAGAGTGAAAACCAGAACTATGTCTGTTGAGCCCAGTGTGAATTATAACTGACCACAAACAGCT
>NW_019525301.1:5569581-5574557 GCF_002814215.2 Seriola lalandi dorsalis
TTTTCTGTCTAAGACTGATGCTGAAATCTTAATTCATGCTTTTGTTTCATCAAGATTTGATCATTGTAACATTTTGTATACTGGCCGGCCACATGCTCATATTAAAAGTCTTCAAATGCTTCAGAATGCTGCAGCTATAATTGTTACCATCCAGAAAATTTGATCAGTAGGAGCGCTACAGTTGCCATTAAATTACTATTGCTGTTACTGCCAATACTATCACGACTATTAATATTGCTATCATTGGACATTGCACAATGTAGGGCCTTGTCAACATTGAGGTCCTTGGATGTCCATGAAATTGGATGGGATGATTCAACATATAATAAAGGATTTTTTCCATATTTTTGGAAATTTTTTCATCAAACAGGAAGTGGGCTATTTTGGATTTCCTGCAGCAATTTTCATTTTACGAACAAAGTTTTGAGGCATTTAGGATGTGCAAATACTCACAAAAACTTGGCAGACATGTTTGTATGTTTGTACTTATGAACAGTTTTCTTGATAACAGCATTGGGCATGGGCATGATACGTCGGCCCTATAGCGCCCCCTAATGACTTTCAGAATTTTTGAGGGGCCAGCAGTGCTCCTACACCCATGAGATTTGGTGCATGCATCCAACGTTGCCCAACTCGGTTAATGCAAGAGGAATTTATCATGGGCATGACAAAACGGCCCAAGGGCGCCCCCTAGAAAATTTCAACCAAGTAGCCCCCGCAGCACGTTTGACCTAGATGTATGAAATTCGGTAGCCATGTCTACCATGGTGAGAGCAAAAAAAAAGCGTCTTGGACCCATAAGCTAAACCCAACTGGAAATCCGTGATTTTGAAGTTAGTGTGCAAGTTTGTAGCATTTTGTTGTAATTTTCAGGCTTCGTACTTTAATCAGATCACCTCCATATTGGCTTCACACAATCTTAAGACCAGTGTGATGCTAACTTGCAAAGCTTTTTCAGGGTCGTTGAACCGTGGCGAATTTCGTGGCTTCGCCATGACAGAAGAATGTCATGGTTCACAGTAGCCCCTGCAGTAGGATTCACCTAGATCACACATGGGCATTTTACGGCCCACGGGCCAGACCCGGCCCGTGGGCTGTCTCAGTCCGGCCCGCGACATCCACAGAGGTGAAAAGTGCTATACGATCTGTTGCGTGTCAGGATGTTTGGAGAAATTCAACCTGCCATGGATTAAATTACTGAACGTGACAACTGATGGATCTCCGAACCTCACCGGTAAAAACGTCGGGCTTTTGCGGAGGATACAGGACCGGGTGAAAGATGACAATCCCAACTCAGATTTGATTTTCCTACACCTGTCTCTTATACACATCTCTTGAACACATTATTGAGAGGGACTACTTTTGCTCACCATGCCAATGCCAAAGGAAATCAGTCTTGAGCTGAGAAAGAAGATAGTGGAGGCTCATGATAAGGGGGAAGGCTACACTGCCATTTCCAAGCGTTTCACAGTGTCTAGAACCGCTGTACGTTGCATCATTGCCAAGTACAAGGAGACAAATTCTGTCTCAAACCTGGGCGTGGTCGTAAGTGCAAGATTCCAAAAACTCTGGAGTGGAAAATTGACAGAGATGTCAGCAAGAATCCCCGGACATCTGCCAAGATGATTGTTGCTGACCTGGCCACTTCTGGAGTTGATGTTTCAAGGAGCACAGGAGTGAGGGCTCTCCATGGTGGTGGGCTTCATGGCCATCGTCCAAGAAGAACCCCTTTACTCAAAGAGCGGCACATCAAAGCCAGACTGAGGTTTGCCCGTGAACATTTGAAAGGTAAAGATGAGTTTTGGAAGTCTGTGCTTTGGTGTGATGAGACTAAACTGGAATTGTTTGGGCACATGCATGTTGCTTATGTTTGGCGAAGGAAGGGAGAGGCCTTGAACCCTAAGACCACAGTTCCCACAGTTAAACATGGTGGTGGGAGCATCATGCTGTGGGGCTGTTTGCAGCCTCAGGCACAGGGAGCCTTGTTCGGGTGCATGGCATCATGAAAAAAGAAAATTATGTTGACATTTTGAGGGATAATATGCAGAAATCAGCTCGTAGTCTATCCTTAAGTCGTCGCTGGGTCTTCCAACAAGACAATTACACAAAGCACACATCGAAATTGGTCCAACAATTCCTCAAGGATACCAAAACCAAGGTCCTGGAGTCGTCAGCACAGAGCCCAAACCTCAATCCTATTGAGAATCTGTGGAAGGTGCTCAAAGTGAATGTCCATGCTCGGAAACCACGCAATTTGGACCAGCTGGAAGAATTTGCAATGGAAGAATGGGCCAAAATCCCTCAGGAGACCTGTGCCAACCTGGTAAAGAACTACTCTAAGAGGTTGTTGTCAGTTGTGGCTCAGAAAGGGTACACTATTGACTATTAATGGCCATGGAGCTAATAATTTTGTATTTCTCATTTTTGCCCTTTTTTGTTTCAACTCATTGTATCAATAAAATATCCTAATCAAACTTGTCAACTTTTGTCTTTGTAGTGTATTTGTTTCTAAAATAACAAACACATATTGTTAACGGCCATTTCCATGGAGAAATCAAGAGTTTTGTCTAATTTCATACGGGGGGCTAATAATTTTGGTCACAACTGTAGCCTTTTGACGTTTTACATCTCTTGGTGGCTTTTCTTCAGAAGACCTTTAAGGCTTGAAAGGATGTCACAGGATTGCATGCTATATCTGCTTCCTTTGCTACGAAATCAGCAAACTCCTTGAAATTGGGGTATTCCCCTGTTTGTCGCAGCTGCTTTGTGACATGGCGATTCCAGCGAGAGGTCAACCAATCTGGGAGCTTCTGGAGCATCTTTCGGTTTTCCTCAGTCATTTAACACCTGGAGTCCTTTGATGTGAGGCATGGCATTGCTGCAGGCTGTCAGAAAATAACTAAATTGTCTTAATTTAACTGACTCTCTTGAGCCAATCTTTGACCAGTTGTTCAGTTTTTCTCTAAATGCACACTGGATCACAAAGGGATGGCTGTACCGAGCATTCAATGCTTCCCATGCTTGGTTGTAAGCTTCATCATCCTTTCTGTAGAAGCTTCCTTCTGTAGTGAGGTTTCTTCAGATTTGATGAGGCATTTTGTTGTTTGCGTTCCGTTACTTTATTAACATGATTTAATAAGAAAAAGAAGAAGAAAAGACATTCACTGGCACATGGAGGATGCCAGTCATTTCTATCAGTCCAAAATTCTCTTGATTTTCTGCAGCTGCTTGTATTTCTCAACTCTCCAACACGCCTCCCAGAGCGCTCGGGGTGGAACCGGGCGTGGCAAAAGGTAAGCAGAGACAGTGCAGCAGCGCTGTCCTCAGTGCTGAAACTTCTTAAAAGACATTTGACATGATGAGTTGCAACACCTTCTACTACAGATCACGCCTCACCACTGATGTACTTCTTCAGGTAAAACAACTTGTCCGCTGGATTTATACATCGACGTTCTATCAGTGCTTTGAAACTTGTTCTCCAGTCTAAGAACTTAAGTGGGTCTCCTAAGAAGACTGAGGGCTCAGGTGTAGGAAGTCTCGTAAGAACCATTGTGTCATGCGGGGCTTGTACTAATGATGCTTCATTGTTAGTATTGGTTGTCTGTTCTTTTTAATTTCTTTACATGGTACTGGAGGACAACTGGCTGCCTTATCGCATGCTGCTTGGTTTTCGCTGCAAATCTCATTTGAGTCAGCTTCAGAGTATGCCTTAAGCTTAGCAGCTATCACATCAAGATCTCTCTGATTTTCCAGTCTCTTAAGTTCTTGCTTTTGTGCAGCAATTTCCTCCTCCATGTTTATTTCAGCCTTCTTTGCGGCCAGCTGTGCAGCACACTCTGCTTTTTGGCTGTTCAGCTTTGCTGTTCTGGTGAATGTGAAGAACGGTTTGAGTGGTGGCTACGAACAGTAGATTTGGTCCTTGAAGAACCAAATATCGACTGGGCATACTCTCTGTCAAGTATCAAATGAAGCCTTGCACTTTCTGCCTGAGCATCAAATTCCTCTTGCCCTACTTCACTCATGTGTATTTTCATTAGCGGCATCAAATCTCTCGTTACTGCTGTGCAGGAATCCATCCTCCTTCTAATCTCGGTAGAAGGTGCTGATTGAGATTGTACATTTTCATATACATCTTTCACTTGTTTCTCTAGCCCTTCAACAGCATCCATCATGTCACCCAAGTCTTCATCAGAGCACCCATCTTTAAGATTGGTGCGTGCAGCTCCAACTTGCTCTTTCCATTTTTCATACAACTTGATGAATGAATGGATTTACTCTCCTTTTGAGAGGTCTTTTGTTGTTTCAGCTCCAGCATTTTTGGGGTTAACTTTCTCTCTCGTGAAGATTTCCTGTTGTTGTGTGTCTGGGAGGTGGTGGAGGTAGGCTCAACCGTTGTTACATTTAGTATGTCTATTTCAGCAAGAATCTCACCTATAAGTGTTTCTAATCTCTCCTTTTCAGCTTCTTCAGTTTGTGATTTCAACTGTCTTCTCAAACTACTTAACTCCTTTTGAAGAGACTCAATTTTTTCACTTAATTCGGTACTTGGTGACCTCTCCTCATGAACTGACATTTCACAGGTTTTTAGAAAAGGCACTGTATCATCAAATTATTGCTAAATGTGCAGATAAACCCTTTACAACTATGTAGTTATCAGTGCAATCAACTGCTATTTCTATTTACTCAAACTCGTTTGATTGGTTATTTAAACTCTCAGATAAAAACCATTAACAATAAAATTAAACCATTAAAACATTCACAGCAATTACACTGATAAATCAGGAACAGCAATTGGGCTATAGCACACATGGGCATTTTACGGCCCGCGGGCCAGACCCGGCCCGTGGGCTGTCTCAGTCCGGCCCGCGACATCCACAGAGGTGAAAAGTGCTATACGATCTGTTGCGTGTCAGGATGTTTGGAGAAATTCAACCTGCCATGGATTAAATTACTGAACGTGACAACTGATGGATCTC
>NW_019525301.1:5574607-5575443 GCF_002814215.2 Seriola lalandi dorsalis
GCAACAAGTGTTTCACACATTTCCCAACGCTGGCTACACTGAATGTGCCACCCCGCCACACTTACAGATACTCCACTACTCTGACACACCTCCACACTGAGTTCAACCGCCGTTTCTCTGACTTTGAGAAGATTAATGCAGAACTGGAGCTGGTGTCCACTCCCTTCTCATTCGACAGCGAGAAAGCGCCCCCAGATGTGCAACTCGAACTGATTGACATCCAGTGCGATCTGATTCTGAAAGAGAAGTTCAGCACCTCCACACTGGACAGCTTCTATGGCTCACTGAACGAAACGCAGTTCCCGAACCTGCGCAGGCATGCACGAAGGATGCTTGTTTTGTTTGGCTCCACCTATGTCTGCGAACAAACATTTTCCGTGATGAACTATAACAAGTCACGTTACAGATCACGTCTCACGGATGAACATCTGTCCTCTGTGTTGCGCATTGCAACATCACACATGACGCCAGACTTTGATGATCTTGCAAAGGGAGGTGACCGTCTGCATTGTTCCCATTAACTGACAATCCTTACTCCGCGTGTGCACAAAGCTGCGAATATGCACACAGTGGAGACATACAAGGGTCCATCCGAACTTTTTGGAGCTTCACGGATACAGAGACAATGTGTACACTATCAATCGGCAGCAAGATAACTGCCAGAGTTGTTAAAACAGTGTGAGTATTAAAAAACAGTGTCTATTGTTTTTCTGATGAGCATTCAATGCAATAATTTAGTTACAACAGTTGGATGCAATGTTTTTTGTTTTTGCAATGTGAGTCATTTCTCACAGTTGTAATTTAAAGGAGTTGTGTGTTTCTCTGTAAATAAAATT
>NW_019525301.1:5575493-5578333 GCF_002814215.2 Seriola lalandi dorsalis
TCTCACTGAATCATAGTAGTTAATTGTAATATTCATGAAGATGATCATGTATTTGTTTAAAAAGGGCTAGTGACTAACACAATCCAGCCCACCACATCTATGTACAGGTAGTTTAAAGTAATTCTGCACTAAATATTTCATGTTTAAATTTTATTTCCAATTGTGTGGCCCTTCACTTACTTTAACGGAGTCAGTATGGCCCGCTGGAAAAAAATATTGCCCACCCTTGAGCTAAGAGATGGCTGTTGCTGAGTGAGTTTAGCTACGGTGTCAAAAAGAAATCTATGTTTGTGTTTATTGATACTAATTAACTTAGAGAAGTAGGATGCTCTAGCAGTGGAGAGAGCACGCTTGTATTTTAACACACACTTGTGCCACTGAAAGTAGAGTGCCCCAGATTTCTCCATTTGCACTCCAATCTCCTGCAGGCCTGCTTCAGGGCTCATGTTTCTTCAGTGTAGACCTTTTTAACCGTTTGGTTTTAGTGGTGAGAGGAGCAACTGAGTCCAAGAGGCCAGCCAGAGCTGTGTTAAATTTACTAGTATGTGGCCCTTTATAACTTAACTTAAAAAATAAAGTGCGACAGTGCAATAAGTTATGATAAAAGTGACAACGCCACCCTTTTGTTTTAAAAGAGGTAAGGGTCCTCTCAATAAATAACTAAAAACGGATAAAAGGATCGGTACAAAGTTTAAAGAGCAAGGTCATTAAAATGCAGTGCGGAGGGTGTTCTGGTACAGTTTTTAATAAATAATTAGAAACCGGAACAACAATTAGCCTAGCCAGGCAACAGAATAACCAATTACGGTGGTACCACAAATAACCACGATTAAAATGAACCAAATAAAA
The DNA here is from genome assembly GCF_002814215.2 of Seriola lalandi dorsalis. NCBI lineage: Eukaryota > Metazoa > Chordata > Actinopteri > Carangiformes > Carangidae > Seriola > Seriola lalandi. The sequence continues at coordinate 5,576,343 of NW_019525301.1, forward strand.
CAATGTACACAACACAGGGAGAGGTGTAGGGGAAAGAGGCGTAGCCACGCCTGGGCCGATCATCCAACACGCCGCTTCTTCCTCCACGGGCCCTGCGGGGGATAAGAGCGGCCAGATAACTTGTTCTCCACACACAATTAACACACGGTCTTTGTTCGTGACGTTCACAGTGCCTGTTCGTCGTCTTACTCACCGCGAAGGAGGAGATTTTACTGACGGCTTCCTCCTGGGGTCGAACGATCTGGTCTGCACGGCTGTTATCCCTCCCTGTTCCCCGCGGCTGATCTCCTCCGCTGTGTCTGTGTCTGTTGACGTCTCGATTCAACTACCTAAAGAAAAAGCTGTTCACCTGCTCTCATGCCAAACCCATTGTCCATGGAGGTACTCTCCTTTGATTGGCTGAGAGCCGAGTTGTCCAATTAACCAGGTGAATAGTCTTTGAGCTGATCTGACCCACTTCTGTTGTCTCAGTCCAGGGGGCTCAACGGCAGAAATGTCATTAAAAAAAACACACATCAATAAAGAACACACAAAACACAATATTAATAAAGTCTCAATGAAACAATTCATGCAATAACTAAATCATGCAACATAAACAAATAACTCAAAATAATCAACCCATAAGGAAATCAAAAATCAAATCCAGAATTAAAAAACAAACACATTTCTGCCATCTGACAAGTACAAATTTCGACAGAGTCAGTTTCTACAGTGAACGGAGCAAGGGCCTCCAGTAGTTTCTCAGCAAGAGCAGCTACAGTGGCTGGACCACTAAATACATTTGAGCTAGTAATGTGAGGACAGACTAGTGTTGCTCAAACTTGATAAAAAAGTGATCAGAGATTGTGGAAGTGACAGGAGAGACAGTCAGACTAGATACCTCAATTCCATGGGATAGGATCAAGTCTAGAATGTTGCCATTGCAGTGAGTTGAATCAACCACAAACTGGGTGTAGATTGTAGAAGTGAAAGAGACAGAGATCTATTCCTCATGGACTGGTAGAGAAATCTAAGGACTGTGACACAAGGTGTGATTATATATTGGATATTGATTAGTAATGTTCCTTGATAATCGTTTGCGCTGTAACTTATGAACACTCTTAAAATCTCAAAGTAAATGTAAGTGTAGGTGGTGGATGTAAAGAGATTAATAGACCACAAGCCTATAGGTTGTCTGTGCAGCATCTTATTATGACCCGTAGTCAGGTTTTAATGTTAGGTGAAGTCTAGTGGCCATAATAATTATGACGGGAGCAAAGGAGGAAGTCAGGTGACATAGCAGGTCAGATGAGCAATAAAGTCGACATTAAGAGGTCAGGGTGAATGGATGTGTTCATTTCCAGTTTGAAAATGGTAGTCAGTGTATATCCATGACTGTTCCACAACCTTAACTGTGTGTTTATTATTGTAACCATGACGATGAACATCCTCTAACCATAAGAAAGTATTTAACACAATCCGAACTATAGGTTTTGGCCTACTGGTGGAAGAAGGAGGCTTGGACTCAAAAATCTTCACCTGGTGTTTTTTTCATCAGTCAGTGCAAAGTGCAGTAACGCAAAATTGAGTGTCACAAAAATTGACAAAAATGACAAAAATACAAAAAAAACTAAGTCCAAAAGCTCTTCCAATCAGCTTAAGGTAACTCATGCCATACAAACATAAACAAACAACCTATGGGACTCTAGCAGCTGCTGCCTTCAAAGGCCTAAGCTGCGGCGTGGGCAGTCCTCTACCCCGGGTTTATACTGGAGGCCCCTCCTACAAGACAAACCAAAGTTAGTTTGCAATTAATCAATTCATATATGTCATATCCCTCCATTTGTCCTGACACAGACACACCCCAACAGCATACTCCTATATTCAATCAGGACCCTAAAAGAGCATCTATGAACTACTACCAGAACCACCCCTCTGTACTGAACCAGACATGGTACACTCCAGGTCTCCCCTTTACTAAAGCCCTTGGATCATGCCACTTCAGGTTCAAC
>NW_019525301.1:5578383-5580629 GCF_002814215.2 Seriola lalandi dorsalis
GTGTAAATCTGTGTTGCAACTGGATCATGTCACCAAAACGGTGGTAAAACTCGTAAACTTAATCCGGGCCCGAGGGCTCAACCACCGCCAGTTTATTCAGCTGCTGGAGGAAAGTGGAGCAGAGCACACGGACGTGCTGTACCACTCCAATGTTCGCTGGCTGAGCCTGGGAAAGGTGCTTCATCGTGTGTGGGAGTTGAGAGGAGAGATCATGACGTTCCTGGGGAATGTAGGTAAAGCAGACGAGTTTACCGAGTTGCAAGACTTGGATTGGATGTGTGACTTTGCATTTGGGGTGGATGTACTGAGCCATCTAAATGACCTAAATGTGAAGTTACAGGGGAAGAACGCATTTGTGCATGAGCTGTATTCACACGTGACAGCGTTCAAAGCCAAGCTGATCCTGTTTTCTCGACATATGAGCAACAAGTGTTTCACACATTTCCCAACGCTGGCTACACTGAATGTGCCACCCCGCCACACTGACAGATACTCCACTACTCTGACACACCTCCACACTGAGTTCAACCGCCGTTTCTCTGACTTTGAGAAGATTAATGCAGAACTGGAGCTGGTGTCCACTCCCTTCTCATTCGACAGCGCGAAAGCGCCCCCAGATGTGCAACTCGAACTGATTGACATCCAGTGCGATCTGATTCTGAGAGAGAAGTTCAGCACCTCCACACTGGACAGCTTCTATGGTGCACTGAACGAAACGCAGTTCCCGAACCTGCGCAGGCATGTACGAAGGATGCTTGTTTTGTTTGGCTCCACCTATGTCTGCGAACAAACATTTTCCGTGATGAACTATAACAAGTCACGTTACAGATCACGTCTGACGGATGAACATGTGTCCTCTGTGTTGCGCATTGCAACATCACACATGACGCCAGACTTTGATGATCTTGCAAATGGAGGTGACCGTCTGCATTGTTCCCATTAACTGACAACCCTTACTCCGCGTGTGCACAAAGCTGCGAATATGTACACAGACAGTGGAGACATACAAGGGTCCATTCGAACTTTTTGGAGCTTCACGGATACAGAGACAATGTGTACACTATCAATTGGCAGCAAGATAACTGCCAGAGTTGTTAAAACAGTGTGAGTATTAAAAAACAGTGTCTATTGTTTTTCTGATGAGCATTCAATGCAATAATTTAGTTACAACAGTTGGATGCAATGTTTTTTGTTTTTGCAATGTGAGTCATTTCTCACAGTTGTAATTTAAAGGAGTTGTGTGTTTCTCTGTAAATAAAATTTTACAAAACCCTAATATTTTCTTCATTGAGTGATGCAGGTCTGTCACACAAATAGAACAGTCTCACTGAATCATAGTAGTTAATTGTAATATTCATGAAGATGATCATGTATTTGTTTAAAAAGGGCTAGTGCACCACATCTATGTACAGGTAGTTTAAAGTAATTCTGCACTAAATATTTCATGATTAAATTTTATTTCCAATTGTGTGGCCCTTCACTTACTTTAACGGAGTCAGTATGGCCCGCTGGAAAAAAATATTGCCCACCCCTGACCTAGATGGATCAAAATTGGTAGGCATGTGTATCCCATGGAGTTCTACAAAAAAGTCTCTTGGACCCATACTGTAAACGTCAGACAATGACAAACTCCTCCTAGAGTTTGAGTAGTTGTGAGTTAAATGGTGTGGCTGTGCCAGCGTGGGGAATTTTGATGCTTTGCCATTAAACAGGAAGTTATTACAACTACAGTATACCTTGCCCAATCTGCCACACACTTGACAAGTTTAATGACTGTTCCACACTGAAGACAACTTCATGGTAATATCAAGTCAAACTCCTAATGCCAACCACTGGATACAGGAAATAACCCTGGAGAGAATATCATCATTTGATGTACGTGAGATTTTCATGGTCTGGTCTGCACTTGATGTACAGCAAGATAATGGACGTGTGGTGCATCTTTCATGCAATACGCTTTCTCCGCTATATGGTCCAAGTGGGAAATCTTCCTCATGAGCGTGGTGGTCAGGTCCAAGTGGGGCGGCTGTGACTGGCCTCCCACCAACGCCCCTGGCATCCGCAAGAGTGCGATGGCCTGCTTTTGAGTTTTCGCTTTAGGAATTTGAATCCTTCGCCATGAAAATTCAACTCGCTATAACTCCAGCATGCATTGTCCAAACAGCCCCATGGCTTATATGTATGATAAGAGTCCCGCCCTGAACAGATGGCAACATGTGATATTATGATTTTTTTTTTTTTTTTTT
>NW_019525301.1:5582124-5588606 GCF_002814215.2 Seriola lalandi dorsalis
ACAAAAATGACAAAAATACAAAAAAAACTAAGTCCAAAAGCTCTTCCAATCAGCTTAAGGTAACTCATGCCATACAAACATAAACAAACAACCTATGGGACTCTAGCAGCTGCTGCCTTCAAAGGCCTAAGCTGCGGCGTGGGCAGTCCTCTACCCCGGGTTTATACTGGAGGCCCCTCCTACAAGACAAACCAAAGTTAGTTTGCAATTAATCAATTCATATATGTCATATCCCTCCATTTGTCCTGACACAGACACACCCCAACAGCATACTCCTATATTCAATCAGGACCCTAAAAGAGCATCTATGAACTACTACCAGAACCACCCCTCTGTACTGAACCAGACATGGTACACTCCAGGTCTCCCCTTTACTAAAGCCCTTGGATCATGCCACTTCAGGTTCAACTTTTTACTCTGTTCTTCATCACTGCAGCTCAGAATAACATGAGGAGACTCTGTGACCACAGCTGGAAATAAAAACTAAACCTCTGATGTCTTTGATTAGAACAATTTAGACACACACTGTTAATTATTTCCATGATTATAAATGAACATTTCAGTCAGACTGACTCATCAGACATCAACTACTTCTCTCCTCTCTGCAGCAGAAACAGTCTGACATTAACTTTAACTGTTTTCTCTGCATCACATGTTCATGAGTGTGTTCATTATCAGACTGAAGAGTGAAAATACTCAAACATAATGATAATTCAGGCACTTATTTACAATATATCTTTAGTATGACTTTAATAGAAATGATATTTAGACATTGAAATAATATTTTTTATCCCAGTCACGTGATCATGTTTACATTTCACCTTGTTGAATATCACTTTTGGACGTTGCTATAACCAGATTTACCGACAAGTATCAGCGTCTTATCCTACACGCTATCATATTAAGAACTTCCTCATGGTTCTGACGATGTTGCTTATAATTAACAACTCTGCCTCTTTCACATGAACACGTTCGTAGCCAGATAGGTAAACCCAGGGTTAAATGAGCCAGTTGATAACCAGCTTCGTAGTACAGGTTATCAGGACGGTCAATGTTAGGTTCAGTTAAGCCAGATAACTAAAACTTATCCTGGGCTATCCTGGCTTATCCTGGCTTTCTTAGAAGGCATGGGGTAACCCCATGCCACTAACCAAGTAGTTTTGGTGTCTAAACCAAACAAAACCGTGACCATTCTTTAGGCTTAATTGTGTTATTGTAACCATGACAACATCACAGTGAAGGTCTAGTACACCTGGTGTCATATGAAATGCTCTTTGGATTGTATCAGAGAGACAAGAGACACATATAGTAGTTTTGGTTGGAAGACTTGTTGGTATGTGTGTGTGTGTGTTCACATACACACACACTTTTTCTTTTCTTGTTGTGTTGCTTTATTTTGTCACATTGACATGTGAACTGGTTTATCAAACACACAGAGAGGACCAGAACCTGACATTACAACAGCCCATATGATGAATGTCATGGGGTCTTATTCTGTGAATAGGCCATGGTTCCAGTTTAGCTGAAACATTTTTAACTTCCACTTTATACGGTGGACCTGAGAGCTCATACACTGCAGCTTAAAAAAAACCCATGCAAACAAACAAAACACAGTGTTTCCAGGGGACACTAAAAAGTGATGAGAGGGAGCCGAGTGGCTCATCTGGTAGAGCGTATACAATGACGATGTAGTCCTAAACGCAGTAACCTGGGTTTGACTCCGACCCTGACAGTATGAGAGGGTGATGATGAAGGGCTGAAATCAGGGTCTTTGAACCACCTCAACAGACCATGCCACGCCCGGAAATATAACATTGTGCAGACAAGCATGCAACATTCTGCACACCATTTTACAGTTTAACTGTAAATTTAATGCTAAAATTATCTTAACATCAACTTAAATACATAAACCTCTAACATTATCATCAGCGAGTCTTGGAACTAAGGACACACACAGTAAAACAAAGCAGCTGTAAGAGTGGAAATTGAAATGAACAGGCCTAATGGTGGTGCTGGAGAGAAGATGGTCACCTAAAACGGTTGTGGATCCAGTGGAAACGCCCCCTGATGATGTCATAGAAAATGTTTGTGCCATATCATTTTGAAAGATCAACGGCCTATGGGAAAAGTCCAACATTCAGCCGACCGATGGTGTAACTTCATCACTCACTCGTTCCAACACTCCCTCGCTCTGGGGCCCCAAACGTCCATGTTCACTGTGTGCCTCCTCTGTGGTCATTTGGTTATGTGTTTTGTAGAATATAAAAATTGTCTTAAACTTTCTTAATTTAAAATGGACATTGATGAGTTTTTGACCATTAGTAAACTTAGGGAGCAAATTTTAAGAGCTTGTCTAAATTTAACTTGTATCTCATTTCCATGCATGAGGGCGTCAAGCATCAAACTCCTGCTGAAAAATCACTTAAGTACCAAAACCTGCAGTTCCTCTAATGACCCTAGAGTCTGGCTCCAACAGTGAGTCAATCCCCACAGACTCCCATGTTAAAATGTCCAACTTTACAGCAGAAATAAACATTTACAGCCTGGTACAAAAACAGTTTTGGTCTCTGTAGCTAATTTCCTCCTTCATGACAAATGGTTACATTTTATTAAGATTTAAAGTTAAGAATAACTGTAATAATATGAATAACTCTTTGACTGAAATGTGTGGATGACGTCACAGAGGCTACGTCCATCTTTATTTACAGTCTATGGAGTACAGTTTATGGCATGAATGTGATGTGATGATGTCGTCTTACTCAAATGAATGCTGGCAGCAACATACCTGGAGACATAGCAACATGCCAGCAACAGGTAGGAAGAAGAATCCTGTAATAAAGCAAGCCTTACCGAAGACAGGTCACAAAATGTTTTAAGGCTGAACAGATATGAGGAAGGAGATTTATTTAACACATTTATAGGACATCAGGGACACAGTTCATTTTAGTGAGAAATACTAAATATAGATATAAGTCTGTTTGCAGGAAAACTCCACAGGGCAGTTTAAAGTCGAAATGATAAGGTCGACTGGTTGGCTGCTTCAGTAATGTGGAATCATGAGGCTCTGCCTTCTTCTTGTGAAAGACTAGTTTTAACACCTCCAGTCTTATTGTACAGAGAGAAATTTGTCACAAATTTATCTCACATGATTTACAAATGAAAAATAAAATGTGTAAAAATGTGTTCAATGATTTGGGGCCTCACAAATATATGATCAAATCCACACAAAAACACCAGTTTGAACATGTGAAACTATTATACAAAGAGATTTTTAACTTCAACTTTACAAATCTGAACATTTCTGATTTTGAAAAGCATCTTGTGTTCACAGATGTCTGAAAATATTTGTGTTTGCAGATTTTACATTTAAACCTTTTATTTTTTTAAAGTGTATGTCTCAATTTCTTGACGAAAGTTAAGATAATCGGAAGAGGGAGAAACTCTTTATGGGTGATAAATAATGTTGTTAGTGTCTTTTTTCTTTGTTTCAGAAAACATTCAAATGTGTCGAAGTGTTTATTAAAGGAGAGACACACACTGGAGCTGAATATCAGCCAGCACTGATGATCCACCATGACCCTCTTTGGGTTAGCTGAATCCGTCTTCAGTGGACCAGCGTGAGGACTGATACCCCACAAGGGTTTCTGGCTCTGGGCTAAAAAAGCCTCTCAGGTTTCTCAGCAGGCTTTTAGGCATCATTAACATCAGCAGTATTGATCCTGCTGCTCTGAGCAACAGATGGACGCAGCCTTAGGGAAGAGCAGAGTCTGGCCTGTCTGTCATCCACCAGTCTGATATACTGTAAAACAGGAACAGTGGTGGACTAGGACAATCAATACAAGGTGCCGATAGCTCATGTGAGAATGAAGTAACAGATGTTGAGAAAAGCAAAGGGACATGCTTTTTCCAGTTTTCTGACATACCTGAGAAAAAGCACAGGTGTAATAATAACCTTAATAATGACTGGATTCCAGTCTGGTGGTCCAGCTCCAGGGTACTGGTTTTGTTCATGCTGCCTCACTGACATGGCTTATGGAGAAGCTGCACAGATAGAGTCATCAGTAATGTTGCTAATTACCTTCAAAGGGGACTGTAGCAACTGAGGATAATATACTGACTGACATCTTTATAAGATGGAATCAGTCGGGTTTTAAATGTATGCTATCATTCATTTGTCCACACTAGCTGGCAAGGCTAGTTAGCAAGGTAGGCTTAACTAGGTGACTAACTAGGTGAAAACCAGGCATCAAAGGAGCTATATGTAAGTTTAGCTATTGCTACATAGCTAGCGTTAGCATTAGCAGCTGTTTACTTACCACTCTAGAAAAAATGTTGTGAGTTCAGCATCAAACTTCATTCCTTTACTCACCAACAGCTGTGTCCAGAGGTGGAAACAAACACCAATGTTAGCTTTTGTCTCTGTCACATCTTTTCTCCTACAGAAGTTAGCATGCTAACCAGCTAGCCCTGGCCTGTCTCCTCACTGTAGCCTCCAGTCTGTCCTGAAGACGTAGCTGCTCAGAAGGAATATTATAACCTCTTTTCTTGTAAAGACAATGATGGTTGAAGCTCTTGTCAGGAGACAATCACCTGCTCCTGACAAGAAACCAGAGAAAAACTACAGATAGCCTTTAACTGTAGCTGTGTGTACATCAAGCTAAAATCAGCCCAGATTTCAGATATTATGCTGCAGTTTGATGAATTAATGCCGGACTCCATGAGTTTGTTCTGATTCCTGATGTTCAAATTACCAGATGTGCTCACTGAGTTCACTGAGAACTTTCTTTTTATTGCTGCTGAACTTGTATGATGAACCAGTGGCCCAGTATTTGTGTCCTCTGCACAGCCAACCTTTGTTCCTAATGTAAGTCATAGTTTGTGTAACAGCAGATACTGTATCCTGACACACAGAACCATCAGTCAGTGGACATGGAACAGACAACAGCTCAGTAAACATGTTAAAGACTGAAGATGAAGAGGTTTCCATGTTTGACTTTGTGCAGAGAATGTGGACACAGCTCTCACAATGGCTCATAGCAATGGGCCTGGTACCCCATACTCCCACAGTACTCCCTACAGAGTGCCCCCCTTAGTACTCTTGTGAGGGTAAAGGTCCACTGTTACATGGACAGGATGGAATCCGCATTGCACCTCTTGAATCCAAGGTTTGACACTCGGTTGGAGCCTCCTTTCCAGCATCTTGGAGTAAACTTTCCCAGGGAGGTTGAGTAGAGAGATACCCCGATAAGTGGAGCACACCCTCCGGTCCCCTCTTTCAAAAATGGGAACCACCACCTCCTCCCACAGCCGATTTTTTGCTTCCGCGACTGCTGAAGCTGCTGCCCTTTTGGCTGCCCAGTACCCATCTGCTGCTTCTGGAGACCCCTGGGTCAGCCAGGTCCTGAAGGCCTCCTTCTTCAGCTTGATGGCTTCCCTTTCCACTGGCCTCCACCAGCGGGTCCTTAGGTTGTTACCTCGACAGGCACAGATGACCTTGAGGCCACAGCCCCTAACCCTTGATTCTACAACGGAGGCTTTGAACATGGCCCAATTGGACTCCATGTCCAGAACATACAGCCGCAGGTCTGATGATATGACCACAAAGTCGATCAGCTTTGGCTCTGGTGCCATGTACACTTATGAGCTACCTTATGTTCAAACATGGTGGTTGTTATGGCCAAATGGCGTTTCCTCCCAATCACGGCTGCAACCCCAACATGGCCTCCTCATTTCAGGCTTTATGAATCGCTCTTAATGCCATGGGATCTCATCATCCAGTTCTTTAGGGGATATCATTTGTAAATTGAATATATACTGTTAGCCTGACATTAGCTCTAAACTGCTGGATGACCTCAGCTTTTGAAAATGGCGGGATAATTTGTGCCTGGGGGAAGTTGAGCAAGTGGTGCTGATGATGGAAAACCCATTTTCACATTCAAAGAGAACAGAAGTTCATATTCCCCTGCAGCACTGACAAGTCAGATGTTGAGTAATAGCCTCCAGTTCTGTGAGCTGTTCTTCATTTTGAACTTGATTTTGTTCTGAAAATTTTAATAGGCCCTGTTGAAAAAGAGAAAAAAGAAAACTGGTTTTAATTAGGTTTAAGGTATTGACTTTGTCGTGCTTTGATAAAGCAGGTGATTTTTTCAGCATAATCAGTGAAACATTCCTGTCACCCTCATATTTTATTTTAGTCATTATTCCCATGGATTCACCACACATACTTGTTGGGTCTGAGCTCTACCTGGGCACCATTATGTTAACAGTACTCTACCTCATGAGCTGGACACCAAATATGTTAGATTTCGGTTGTTTATCAATTTATTGGCTATCACAAATTAAGAAAATATTAATATTAAAAATATTAATATTAAATAATAACTTTAAAATGAATTAAAGTGGGGCGTCGTGTAGCGTAGTGGTTTAAGCAGGCGCCCCATGTGTAGAGGCTACAGTCCTTGCTGCAGTCGGCCCCGGTTCGA
>NW_019525301.1:5589402-5600178 GCF_002814215.2 Seriola lalandi dorsalis
GCCCACACTGGCTGGCCAGTGGGGTCCATGGGGGGGAAGGGTCATCCCCAGGTGTGAACCGTGAGGAACTGTGGGGTGTGAATTCCTTTGTCCAGTGGAGCAAAGAAACATTTGGTCTATTGAATGATTGAGTCCCAACAGTCCCCCCTTTGTTGTCAGGATGCCACCTGACGTGTCATCCTGAGAGCATAATGTATAGTTCATTTGTCAGTTCATTCAAGGGGTAACATCCGGGCATTTGTCAACACTATCTATCTTGGCTAAGCAAGAACAATCAGGTTACAAAGCACAATTCAGAAAGTAACCACAATGATGAAATAGTTTAAAACAACTAACATTTTCCTAGTTACTCCTGGTGTTTGTGAGGACAGGAAAGTCAGTGATGTTAGTTTGTTAAGGTGAGATATAGAGGGTGGCACCTAGAATGACAAGATTTGGAGTGTCTGGGTGAGTGTGCCATGTATATGCAATGTCCTAAACTTGTATCTGATTTGATTCAGAATTTAGTTTGCTGCTGCTGCTGCTGCTGACAAACCCATTGTGTCCATCTGGAAGAGTGTAGGGTACCCTGAGCCTACTTACTGTCAGTACTCAGTGCGGCGAACTCTGGAGCGCCGGTGCTTTAAGTTTTCCTTAACTTGTGGCACAAAGCTGTAGCACTTTGAGTAGCTGAAGGAAGAACATTCAGAGGCATTGTCACTGTCTGAATTAACATGGTCAGAAATGACGTGGTCATTGTATGATCCATGTATTGACTGGTCCTGTGTCTGAGCCAGAATTTCTGCGTAAGGCCGTCTCCTGCTCCTATTGTGGGAGTGCCTATCTCTACGCACTTGGTGGGCGTGGCGGTTACGCTCAGCACCCATATATGGCCTTTTATCACCCCCCTTTGATCTGTTCTGAGGGTGATCTTTTGAGGTTACATGTCTGTGTGACGCTAAGGTGTTTGAGCCGCTAGGCTCAGTTGTTTTCCCCCTTGCCATGATGGACCATGGTTTCCCAAGCCATTTTTGTCATCTTCTTTATTTCCTGCATGGTGGGCTTACCTTGATGCGTCATCAGTGTAACATGAGTGCGTACACAGGGATGGAGGTTTCGTAGGAACAAAGACTTGAAGGTGGAGTTCTCCTCTAAGCCTGGTGTGTTCCTACCCTGAAAATATGCATGCCTCAAACGTTGGTAAAAGTCATTGGGATGTTCATGGCGGGAGTGTTTGATTTGTGAAGCTGCAACCAAAGATTCTATCTCATCCGCTGCAGGAGAAAATTCTTCTGTCAGTGCTTGACGGAGCTCTTTGTAATCATCTCTGACACTGGGAGGCAGTGATTGCATAAACTTGTGGACTGCTTTTGAGCTGGTCTTCCACACAAGTTTAGTTTTCTCCCTTTGGGTTGCATGGGGCAAATCAATTAGGTTTTGATCTAACTCCCTAAAGTACTTTTCAATATGTTGATCAGAGCTGTCTGGATCAAAATGTTCAATGTCCTTTGCTAAGAACTCAAGCACTTCGAGGCGGGGGCAATGTGAGGTCCCTACTGATGAAGGCGAGACTAAACTAGCTGGACAAGACGAAGGAGCTGAACAGCGGTCATCACTCTCATGGAGGTGCAGAGAGGAGGCTGAACAGTCCGGAAAAGTTTTGGTCCTTCTGTTGGAGGGGTGAGCACAGGTGAAAGTGTTATGACTCAGTGGCTGATGGGAACATGAATATCCTCTACCGGATAAACTACCTGTCTCTTCAGTGTCAGTTTCAGGAAGATGGGAAGTAAGGTGGGTGTAACCTCTGTCTCTCAGTGGAGGTTGAGGAGCTGACTTCATTTCCCAGGACTTAGGGTCAGTTGGGAATTTGTCCCATCCTCTGAGTGGAGGCGGAGTTAACCTGTCATTAAGGGAAGAGTGTGAAGCAGAAAAAACAGAATCACAAGCACTGAACGATCGTGGTGAAGCAAGGCATTCTGATTTAACCCTTAACAATTCTTCCTTGTGTGAACAGAGATCTAACTCTGCTGCATGCAGGTCTCCTAAGTAGCGCATGGCTTTCTTGTTAGCTTCCTTAACTTCATGGAGGAGAAAAGCATTTTGAGCTCTAAGCGATTTTACCTCCTCTTCTAGGGCTGCTTGGCTCTGAAGGGAAATGCTGGTCTGCCTGTGGAAGTTCAACAGTACACATCTTAACAATGGGCCTTTGGATGCAGTCTGAGCATCACCTCTGTCACTGAGTAGCAAGTCTATTTCTTTACTGCACTCACTGGAATTTAACTTGCTGATAAATTCTAGGTAGCCAGGCTTCAGGCTCTGTGCTAGGGAAGAAATAAACTGCTCTACACAGGAGTTCTCCATTGTTGTGTATGGGAAAGAGGGAGGTTAAACAAGTTTTTCCACAAAACAAGAAGGCAATGTAGTTGGCTGTGGTGTTGCGCTGGCAGACACCTCGTAGTGTAGTTTGGCAGTACACTAGCCTAACTAAACAATGCAGTGGCCTACACTATGGGGGGTAGCTTCCTGTGGAGGAGGGGTAGCTACACTAGTGGGCATAAAGATTAGGGACAGTAAAGGCAAGTGCAGGTTTACTGTCTGCTTAAGAAATGTTTCAAAAAGCAATGACTGAGATGCAAGGCAGTAACAGTCCAAAGATTATCTCTTCAAGTTGACTCAGGCTGTAATGCAAGGCAGTAACAGCTAGGTGCAGAACTTGGGTTTCACAGGGCTGGTAGCACGCTGTGGCTCTCTCAGGCTCTATTTCTTACTCAGGCTGAAATGCTTGGCAGTAACAGCCAGGTATAAGCTCTCTGTGTTACACAGGGCTGTCGGCACACAGTGTCTAAGTTAAAGGGAGCATCACTTGAATTAACAGCCAATTTTGACAGATTACTGGATAGCATTGAACATGTGGTATTCAAATGCTGAACTGAGGTTCTTACATTTCCTACAGAATAAACTCAACTGGAATTGTTAGCAACAATAGCAGGCTCTTGATACTAAGGCTTAAGTGTTAGCTATTAGTAACTGGAGGACGTCTAATATTACTTCAGCTAAAATTGGTAAACCAATTCTCACCACAGTGTACTTGTTTGTAAATACACCTGGACGTTTACTCCTGTGGTGGACTAAAACATTTTTCCAACCTTTGCGGTTTTGGCCAAATTATGAATTTAATATTGCACAATTATGAATATTTGCCAACAGTACTCGGCCTCACACGGGGCACCATTATGTTGGGTCTGAGCTCTACCTGGGCACCATTATGTTAACAGTACTCTACCTCATGAGCTGGACACCAAATATGTTAGATTTCGGTTGTTTATCAATTTATTGGCTATCACAAATTAAGAAAATATTAATATTAAAAATATTAATATTAAATAATAACTTTAAAATGAATTAAAGTGGGGCGTCGTGTAGCGTAGTGGTTTAAGCAGGCACCCCATGTGTAGAGGCTACAGTCCTCGCTGCAGTCGGCCCCGGTTCGAATCCTGCATCGGATGGCCTTTCACTGCATGTCATTCCCCCTCTCTCTGCCTCCCCGTTTCCTGTCACTCTCCACTGTGCTGTCCATTAAAGGCATAAAAAGCCCAAAAATGAATTAAAGTTCACGGGGCACCAGCTAAACTAATAGGCAAAATAGCCAATATGGTTTTAGTCTCAATTTATTACCATTAATCTGGAACTCTGATTAACCATTAGCTTACTAACTATAACCAAATTACCATATCAACAGTAAGTCAAAGTTGAAGGATTGGAATTCTACCAAGTAGAGGTTGGCAATATTCACGCTTGTGCAACATTAAACACACCAGTAGTTATACTTAAAAGGCATTTATTTACAATGGAGCAGAGTAAAATACAATGTCTAATCTAGCATATACAGGTGTGTGTGTGTGTGTGTGTGTGTGTGTGTGTGTGTGTGTGTGTGTTGAGGCACAGACAAAGGCAAGATGGCTGACTCAAAGTGGTCACTGTGACCACATGACCTGAACAAAGAAAACTACACAAGATGGCGGTAAACAAAGAAACTACTAAAATGGCCGCTGAGACCACTTAGTGTGTGTGAGAGGGAAGGGGTGAGTTTCTTTGTTAGCATAGCTCATGTAATCTAAAGGTACCAGGTTAGAGGGGGGAGGTTAGCTTCATGCAGGTTCTAGGACTGAGACGTACTGCTATGTGTGTGAACATACGAGTACTCGATTAACTGTATGACTGACCACGACCTAAGCAAACATTGCAACAACAAGACATCAATCAACAAGTACATTAACAAGTTAAGACTTCTGCTGATTAGCTATGCTGTGCTGGGAGAGGTCAGGCCCAGTCAGTTAACGTTACCCAATCCTTGGAACAAGCAAAGAGGTCCTTTCCAGTGTTTTGTAAAATCCAGTGAGTTGGGAGGTTTCCTGGTGGAGTAAAGTCCTGTCTGGCTGTGTTGCTTGCTGTTATCTCCTTTGTTCTCCTCACAGAGTTAGCTGTTCCATGCCAACTCTGCTACGACTCCTGTTGCTTGGAAAATCAACTGGCCTTGTGTTGTAGCCGCTGATTCTGAAGAGGATTTGGTTCACTCACAGTTAATCTGAAGCAGGTCGCTGCTGTGGAGGAGAAGAGTGTTTGCAGGCTGCTGGTAGCAGGCCGGCGAGAGAGCTGGTTTCTCAGGTAGCAGAACTGACCTGGGCTGGGGCCTTGTTGCCCTTTGAAGAACCGAGAGGAGAGAGGTGGAGCTGCTCTCCAGAGCAAGCCAAGAAGGGAAGAGAGAGAGAAGAGGTCTAGAAGACTGGTTTTGTTTGGTGACACCCTTGGGGGTCACATGTCACACGCTGGCCCACACTGGCTGGCCAGTAAGGTCCGCGGGGGGAAGGGTCGTCCCCAGGTGTGAACGGTGAGGAACTGTGGAGTGTGAGTTCCTTTGTCCAGTGGAGCAAAGAAACATTTGGTCTATTGAATGATTGAGTCCCAACATACTGTAAATACTTTAGTTGGAGTCTTTACTGTGATGCCCTCACTTTAAAGACACTTCAAGTAAAAACTGGCTCAACTCACTCCTCTCTCTCTACTGCTGCTGGATAATCTATAATTTTTCTTATGGAGTCTGTGGGATATTCCTCTTTTCAAGACTGAAGTGACACTCCAATAAATCTGCACCTGAGACATTTTGATGTGTGAATATCTAAATCAAGAAAAGTTTTATAAATGACCTCAGGAGATCCATTGGACGTGTGTTTGATTTTAGGTATTGTGAAGACGACATCACACAGTGACCTATAGAGAATTACTGTACAGACAGCATTGATCAGCTGTTGGACTGTACAGCAGGTTCGGTTTAGTTAACTGTCATGTCAAGCAGCAGACAAGCCTCTTGTCTCACAACATATATTATTTTTCAGAATATATTTTTATTTATTCTAATGTTCTGACAGCTACACCACACATCATGTAACTGTGGTTTTCCCTGTTTGATTCAAGTCTGGAGAACATCAACTGATACAGAAGTGAAGGAGAGAGCTGTCAATCATCTACTGCCCCGCTTAAATGAAGCTGCTTTATCCACGGTGCTGTAAATAAGCAAAAACAAAATTTGTGGGATTTGTTTACATCCATATGATGTTTTTATATAATACAAGACATATGATGAGAGAAATAATCATCAACACCATGACTGAGTGTTTCTACCTTGAACTGCAGTCTCATAAAAACAGATTCAGACAGCCAGCGTTTCATACATCACAAACCTCAGGAACCAATCCTGTGAACTTGTGGGGACGGGGGGCGGGGCTAAATAAACCTGAAACCTTGTCAGTACAGAGAAAGAGAGTTAACAGTAGCATTACCACTAACACTGTGTCAGCCACTGCCTGTTACAAGCTAACAAACAACATAAACAAAGAAAAGATGCTAACTACGCTATCTGTTCTGATCCTTCTGCTAGTCTCTGATTTCGGTCTCAACAGATTCCTCATCTGAGTCTGGGTCTGACTGAGGCTCAAACATGTGGCTGAGTCTCTCTGATGTTTCCTCCTCTAACATCTTGATGCTCTCTGCTCTTTCACCTGTCCACCTGGAGCCAGCAGGTGGTGGGCGGGACATCAGGCCTGATCCAGATTTCTCAGTCAGGAAGTAAGAGTATAGTCAGACCCAGTTTGAAACATCTCTGGAAGAACTTTAAACTAAATAAATAAATGCCTGATGAAAGTCGCTGAAAACCTGAGGTGGAGTAGATGAAGTTCATTTCTGTGGTGGAATAAATGTCAGGCTGTAATGTTGAAGCAGAGGACATATGAGTTTAGTTACATTAGTTTAGTATCGCACACACAAACAACAATGGTCTGAAAGCTTCATTTCATCATGGCCGCCTGATACATTTGTCAGTGTAGTATTTCATTAGGCAACATATTGAATTAATTTGCTCTTGCTGCACATTACTCTTTGTAAACCTCATTTAATAAACCTGACATCACACACACACACACACACACAAACACAGAGCCAGCCTGGGGAATATGACGTGTGACAGGCGGTGGATGATTTTTGGACGCCTCTGGCTGACACGGAGCCCAAATTGAAATGAATAGGACAGCCGGGAGCAGAGGGCAGACAGCGGAGCAGGCAGATTAAAACACAGACAGGTGAGGTGGAGGGAGGTGGTGAGTCTGTCAGAGGTGGGCAGATACCCAGAGGAGGGAGGAGGTAGGAGGAGGAAGCAGTGAAGGGGACAGAGTGAGTCTTTTCCTCCATGTATTTACAGTATATAAGTGAGAAGAACATCTGTAACAGTCACAGTATGAATATGTAACCACCAGGAATCATGTTCACTGCCTGCATTAAGGCCACGAGCATCATCAAGGTATAGGGTGGAGTTCAGGGAGGATGCCTGTGTGCAAACATCTCATGACTGTGACATTGTGACCAGGGTCTGTATCTTGTGTACCATGTGTTGTTAGATTAAAACAATTAGTTAAATTTAGGAAAAGATGTAATGACTACTGAATAAGGCTGTGTCCACACTAATAGGTTTTCACTTTAAAACTATTTTAAACTAAGATGATCTCCATCCAGACAAATGTTTTAGATCCACATCAGAAATAATCTCTGCCCATATAACACACCGGAAACACACATGACATGACCATTCATGTACACTGGACACACACATGCTTGTGTAAACAGGACACAAATGTACATACACATGTACACATACACAAATGCAATATGTACATATATTGAATTTCATATGAATGTTGTTTTAATAAACTTAGATATATAAATTAAATATATACTGTCAACAAATATGATCACAACATGTTATACCATATAAAAAACCATCATATTGATATTTTAATACATATTTTAATACATATACATATTTCACTATGGGTATTTCAGATATGTTATAAGCTTAAATCTTCATATATCCAGAGGATGTATATAGGTGACATATATGGCAACATCACTCTTGATTTACTTTTCTTAATGGGTTCAGTTGTTAAGTTACAGTAAATCCTCTGAAGGAGGAGCAGCGAAGACAGCTGCAGTGTTAAAATAAAGAATTTGTAAAAGTCTTTGTTTTAGGGGCTAAAGAGTCGTGTGGATGTCAGGAGTAAATGTAGCAGAAAAGATGATTTTTAAAACAAATATACAGTTTGTTAGTGTGGACGTCACCTGAGTCAGCATGTCCTGCCTCATGTTCAAACTTATTGTAGACCAGAACCAGTTTGGAGCATAGCAGGTCCACTGCTATCAGCCTGAGATCAGAAAAGACCCATGTGTGCACCAATAACAGCTCATGTAAATTAGGAGACTGGTTTGGAGATACAGGGCCCTCCTGTGCCAGATTCATCCTCAGTCCATCAGATTGCCAGCCACTGATTGGGGAAACCTCGTACAGGTGTGTCTTCACTAATTTGGGGATGCATCACAGCTGTATTGGGGAGAGTTGATTGGCACAGCACACAATGTTCACACAAAAAAACAATTAAAGAGCAAACACAAACAAAGTCATAAGCTCTCTCCAATTACAGTCTGTGACATAGTACATATGGTTAACTTTCCCAGGATTCCCGGAAGGACTTCCTCCAGCATCCAGCAACATCTCAGAGTCCTGAGGTTTGGATGTTATTATCATTAGGACAAACCCATGTTTGATTACTGCAGATAATTATATTTGCAGACTTATGTTCACTTCACACTGTTGTCACTTTCTCAGTAGATTGTCTACCTGCCAACACTACCGTTTTTCCTGGGAGTCCCCCGTATTTCAAGCTAATCTCCTGGCACCCTCCTGTTTTATTGTTTGTTGTACATGGATCCACACGTTTTGTTTCTCTGACACTATCCAAGTTAGCAGATTGTATGTGACACACAAAACACAACTACACAGCTACTAAACTTAATAATTAATACATTGTTATGACCACGGCCATATTATTGTAGTTGGTCTGTTGTATATGTGTGTGTGTGCCCTGTGTTCCTGTGTTTTCTTATTGTATGCAAATAGGTGTGTGCCGCAGCCCTGGTCGGTGATTGGCTGCAGCACCTGGTCACCTGATATATAAAGAGCCAAGATGGCTGTCGGCACGTCGGCTCATTCTCCTCTTCTCCTAACTGGCCGCACTGTTGCAGTGACTCAGCTTGGTGTAGTTCTTAGATTGGTTGAGTAGTAAGGGTGGGCTGCCAGTTTTGTTTCTCTGGTTTTCTCCTGTTTATCTAGTTAGGGAGGTGAGTTTGTTGTCATTTGTTTTCCTTTGGTGAGATTAGTTGTTTACTTTCCAGACAGGGTTATTATGTTTATTATGTTGGCCTTAGTCCACCCTGAAGTCTAAACTCAGTATTTATTTTCTATATGTTCACTTAAAACCTTTATGTAAATAAATCACTTTCGTTATATTTAAACCAATCTTTGTTGTGTCCTAGGCCCCCCCCCCTAGACTGGGGCATAACAACATGTATAATTGTAATTCATTTTAAGTTCACGTAATATTATTAATTGATATGTGATGGACTTTAAATTCAAAAATTTTAATGAATGTTGTGTGTTTATGATTGTAACAGTCAATTATACAACAGTAATATGAAGTAGTATAAATACACACAATCTGTGTTAATAGTTAAAGCCTGACATGTTCTCTCTTTCAGAATCAATATGTGGAATGTTTCAGAATTTCTGTATCCCTACGCTAACTTCCATGGGGTCCCAGCTATTACAGTTTCTCTCTGTCGCTTTGGTTCATTTCTCAGATCAGAATTGAAATTCTCAAAACTACTTGTTCAATCTTCACATCATTGTGTCACTTGTGCAAATCAAAAAAGCAGTTTCTCATTTCTTTGAACAAGTTGCAAATGCTTTGGTACATTCATGTAAATGATTATGTACAATTCTCTGCTGTTTCCTACATTATCAATTGCTTATGTCATGTTGATCAAAATGTATTATAATGGGTCTCTGTGAATAGTCTCACCCCCCACAGCATTTAGTCATTAGTTCATCGCATAAGTCTTTACATGCAAAATGGTTGAACAAGTTGTCATAATATGTCAAACATATCTCTATACATTTCCATTAGACTTTTTTTTCTCAATCTGTCCTGAATTGGTAAATTGCTCCCAGGTGAATCTTGACTTTCTCTAACGAAGGGAAATGTGTGAAGCATTTGATCAACAAATGATCAACCAGTTTTCTGAAATAGCTCAAAGGTGCATCTCATGAACCATCAACTGGCAAGTATATATATATATATATAGAAGGGTGCAGCCAGATGTTGGGAGAACAACTGTGTCCTCAATCATTCAGACTTCTTGTCGACAGAGCAGGTATGTAATCTAACAATAGGAACTGTACTGTAATACTGTAGACTTTCTCTAATGCTTCATACAATATTACAGTATTCCACTTGCATTTTACAATATACAGTGAGTATATTTTATACAGTGACATTTTATCTTACTCAATTTTGTGTTTTGCATTACTATATTTTTTCCACATAGGACTTCAAGGCAACTTCACAGGGTTGGCAGAGGGCCCCTGTTCACACCTGAACAGGAGGAGGCTATTTGCACCATGGTTGTAGAAAACAATGCCATAAGACTAAGGGAGATAAAGAGTGCCATTATAGAGGACAACAACATCTTTGAAAACATCCAAACAGTCAGCATCTCAACCATTGACAGGCTGAAAAGACACCAAATGAATATGAAGCAGCTGTACACTGTTCCATTTGAAAGAAATGGTGAAAGAGTGAAGGAGCTGTGCTACCAGTATGTACAGGTAAAACACGTATGAGCATGCAGTAACTGTACCTCACAGTAAACAGTACAACATTGATATACATTACAGTAAGTGTGACCTTTACACATTTGCTATGGCTGTAGAAAAGAAGATGCAATATGTGCTGTATACATTTGACGTAAATGTATCTTGTCCAAAATGAAAATGCATGTAATTCATAAAACTCATTCTGTGTCTTCTGGATATAGCGTATAATGGAACTGGAAGCAAGTGAACCACCGCACAACTTCATCTACATGGATGAGGCTGGCTTCAACCTAACGAAACGCAGAAGACGTGGTCGAAATATCATCGGCCACAGAGCTACAGTTGATGTGCCGGGCCAACGGGGCGGGAACATAACCATGGGTGCTGCTATCTCTGAGAATGGTGTGCTAACGCATATTCCCATTATTGGGCCATACAATACAGAGCGTCTTGTCACCTTTTTAGACACTCTCTACAGGGATCTGATCCCTGAACAAGACAGGGGTCAGATTGGAGATGACTTGCCAAAGTACGTGATAGTT
>NW_019525301.1:5600238-5600737 GCF_002814215.2 Seriola lalandi dorsalis
AAATGATCAACCAGTTTTCTGAAATAGCTCAAAGGTGCATCTCATGAACCATCAACTGGCAAGTATATATATATATATATATATATCCGGAGCACAACACAATGTTACAACGTCTGACAATGGAAGGACAAGGAATTGGACGGGGTCAACAGCCAGAGAGAAGAAGAAGAGGAAGAGGAGTGAGGCTGCGTGGTGGAGGAGTTGGGAGGCAAAACAGGAAGAGGCCGAGGACATGTGTGCGTTCCTGATGAGATAAGAGTTGTAGACCACGTTCTCAATCATGGGCTTACAATGGCCGAGGCTGGTCGAAGGGTGCAGCCAGATGTTGGGAGAACAACTGTGTCCTCAATCATTCAGACTTCTTGTCGACAGAGCAGGTATGTAATCTAACAATAGGAACTGTACTGTAATACTGTAGACTTTCTCTAATGCTTCATACAATATTACAGTATTCCACTTGCATTTTACAATATACAGTGAGTATATTTTATACAGTGAC
>NW_019525301.1:5601498-5606550 GCF_002814215.2 Seriola lalandi dorsalis
TTGAGGAATTTTTCTCAGCATGGAGATGGAAAGTTAATGATCGCCAGCCACATACAAAGATGACCCTTCTGGCTGCCATGGTTACAGCGTGTGATGACATCACAGCAGATGCCTGCAGAGGCTGGATAAGACACTCTAAAAGATTCTTTCCTCGCTGCATCGCAAGAGAAGATATTCGTTGTGATGTGGATGAGAATTTGTGGCCCAACAGACAGGAACGTCAGGAGGTGTAGGAAGACTGCACTGTAATTTCTACAGCGCTGCATGTACAGTTTTCCCTAAGGAGATTGTCCTATGTTCACATTTCTACTTTTGTTTTTTTGTTTTTTTCTTGTGCTATGCAGTGCTGTCTTTTTCCTTTCTGTATCACAATGACATGGTCTGTCAACAAATACAGTACAAACAGTAAAAGCGTAAATGTGAATCTTGTCCAGTCTCTTGCAATCAATCTCCCACATACACTAAGGTGTAACTTACAATTTACAATAATTGTCATCAAAACTTTAGCCATAGTTTACATCAGAACATCCCTGCAGAGTACAGTTATATTGACAACAACTAAGCAATTTGACTGTCTTATCCGTACACAATAACACAAGGACCTGTCCTTCTGATGGCAGTGACATGTTCATTGACACAGATATTTACTTTTGAGAGATGAACTAAAGATTTTGAGCAAGAGACTGGCTTTTGCAGGTAATCCATGGTGTTTTGCTATTTGTACGAATTGTTTTGAGAAATTCAATTACTGTTTTGAAAATGTCGAGGATGATTCGAGAAATGTACCAAAGCGACTGAGAAAAACTGTAAGTGGGGTCTCCTTACTTTACCTCCCCCTTTTGCTGCTGATCTCCATGGTAAGGTAAGCAATGACATTGTGATCTAAGTAACTTCCATTTTTTAGCCTTTTCCTAAACCATGTTCATGAGCTCAATTGCTGGATTGAATTCATTGTGTTGTACATTAATATATTATGTCATTTAATCTGTGTAGGGGCTCAGTTACATGATCACAATTGAGGATTTTTGGAGGAGATGGCCTCCAACAATATCCTGTTCTTGGCCTCTTCATCAAAACAATATGCACACAACGCTAGACACTAACTGGTAGATATATCACAAATTCACTTTAAACTCCCACACGTTCGCAGAAAAATATCCCGTATTTTCAAACCTAAATGTTGGCATATATGGACTTGGTGACGTTTAACACGTTATTTTACTGACAGGGACTAGCTATAATTCTAACCACTTCCTCTCATTCTTCTGAAGTGACATTGACAGAGATGTGTAAAGTCAATGATATATTTATTACTCAGGTAAATGTGGTGTTGTACTGGACTGAATTACACTAAGAAGTATTTCCAGAAAACTGGCACTCGCATCAACCAGAGTCGAAGGAGAAATGGGCAAAGTTCCTGGAACAAGACCAAATAAATTAACGTGAAACCTTTCATGGCAGCCACTCAGTGTATTTGATGTTCTCTCACTCCTCATTTAAAAAGCTGACACAGACAGAGAGTGTTTGGTGACAAGACTGTGACTCTGGAAAAGGATTTCAAACAGGAACATAGTCTCTGATGTTCTAGTCTCACTGAGTGTAAATCCTTTTGCCCTCCTGTATGGACTATTAGAGAATATTAGCATAACACTTATAGTACTTGTTTAAATAGGACCAATGCTATTTATTATTAACTATTATTATTATTATCAATACTGAGCTTGAGCTAATGGAGACATGAGTTTCCCCTTAGGGGATAAATAAAGTATCTATCTATCTATCTATCTATCTATCTATCTATCTATCTATCAATGCTCACCTTCCATCCACTTGCACACACAATCACACCTATAGGCACTTTATACTCAGCAATTAACCTAATGTATATGTTTTGATTGTGGGAGGAAGCCGGAGAACCCCGGAGAGAACCAACACAGGCACAGGGAGAACATGAAAACTCCACACAGAAAGGCCCCAGGCCCGGGGTTCAAACCCAGAACCTTCTTGCTCACCTTTCCCTTTTTCTTTTTCTTTTTTTTTTTTTTTTTTTAAATGATAGAAAAAGCACATCAATACAATGCAGGCTGCAAATAAGCACCTTGCACTGCATGGGTCTCCAGCTAAAGATATTACAAAAGCAATAAAAATACTAAATAAGAATAGAGAAAAAACACAATGACTGATGTTAAAGAACAACAAATTATGATATATTGAAAACTTTTGGCTACAGAGCAGTTTTTAGAAATTTTGAAAAAATGTAAAATCTGTCAAAAAAAAAAAAGAAATCTTATTTTATGATTGAATAAAACCTGAATAAAATGGTGCATTTCCTGTGCTCTGTGAGGCTGTAGTAAGGCACAGCTGTGAGCTAAATGCTAACATCAGCATGCTAACATGCTTGCAATGCTAACATGTTGATGTTAAGCAGCTGCAATATTTATTATGTTAACTTTCTTAGTTTAGCATTCTGTATCGTATGGTAAGTTGTAAGTCACATGACTGACTGATAGACTAAAAAATGTCAGATAACACCATGTCTGATTATGACAGACGGCATGAAATGGCTGGTCAATGAAGAATAAATTGCTGCAGCTGTAGCTGCTTCTCTGTCCTGCCAGAATGTTGTGGAGAGGATGGTTGGTATTGTCCAAGATGGCCTCCATCTTACATTGCAAGCATCTCTCCACAACAGTCCTGAGTGAGTCCAAACTCTAATTGAATAATAACAAAGAATAAAGTAATGGATGGACTTGCTGGATATATTTTGGAGTAGTAACTTTGTTAATTTGTTTTAAATCGTCTTTTTTTCAAGAAAGACATGCTGATATGTGACATCAGAAGATGCACAGCTGTAAATAATAATGATAATAATGAAATGAGCTGAAGTCCATGCAGCTGCTTCACATGCAGCCTGAATGTGTTCATGCTGCCTCACTGTCACACTGTCATGGCTGACTGAGACACTTTTTAGCTCCATATTTTCCTCTTCTCTTGTGTTTTATATGAAGTGTTGATCCATAAGAAGATATATTTGTAGTTTTAAGAACCAAAAACAATCTCAGTGTAGTTTTACATCTCCTCTCTCAGGCTTCTCTCTGGAGCTCTAGCAACAACAGGTCGGTGAGCCAATCAGAAGAGAGGAGGCTCTGAGCCTCTTCTCTGGCTGGCTGTTTTCTGGGTGATCCACTAAAAATATAGCACATTTCAGGTAAACACTCATTGAAACCAAATCCTGCAAGGTTGGATGGTGGGTCCAGGTGGGCGGGGCTTGGGGCATGGCTGTTGAATACTTGTGGAGCAGTTTCAGTTTGGACCAAGATGGTGGACTGCTGCTAGTATTGCTATAACATACACCAAAACATACACTACACCATACATTACATCATACACTGCAACATACACCGTAACATACAGAACATACACTACCACACACGCTAAAACATACACAACATGCACCACAACATACACCGCAACATACACCACAACATACACCACAACATATACCACAACATACACCACAACATGCACCACAACATATACCACAACATATACAACAACATACACCACAACATACACCACAACACACACCGCAACACATACCGCAACATACACCGCAACATACACCGCAACATACACTACACCATACATTACATCATACACTGCAACATACACCGTAACATACAGAACATACACTACCACACACGCTAAAACATACACAACATGCACCACAACATACACCACAACACACACCACAACATATACCACAACATATACAACAACATACACCGCAACATACACCACAACATGCACCACAACATGCACCACAACATATACCACAACATATACAACAACATACACCACAACATGCACCACAACATGCACCACAACATGCACCACAACATACACCGCAACATACACCACAACATATACAACAACATACACCACAACATATACAACAACATACACCGCAACATACACTCAGACTATCTGAGCTGATTGACATTAGTTTGAAACAAATCTGCATTTTTATTGCTTTCCTCCTCTGTTACTAAGCTGTTTAGTTTCTGTGCTCATCAGCCCAGAGTTCTGGATACAGGAAGGCTCATCATTTACCATCCAGAATAAGAGCATGAATTACTGCTGATTAATTAAGCACATATCAGTCTTCCTTAAGGCTCTGTGACTTGAGAAATTACTAATTACCCATGGTCCTGGTGATGTTGGCTCTGCATACCGTCTGTTCCTGTGTGTTGTCATTAGGTGACCCTGCCTGTCTAATTGGTGACACTGTGTACGATGCCTGTTCTGCTCTGGTCCTGGTGATGTTGGCTCTGCATACCGTCTGTTCCTGTGTGTTGTCATTAGGTGACCCTGCCTGTCTAATTGGTGACACTGTGTACGATGCCTGTTCTGCTCTAATGACCCTGAGGGTGAAATATGAAATCATAAAACCACATCAGAGCTCATTATTCACACAATAATCCATTACTGTCACAACACAGGAGCTTTTACAGTCTGATCAGGTTCAGTGTGGAATCGTTCCTGTTGCAGTGATGAAGAGACAAAATCTCAATAAATCTGGATCCTTATTGCTCCAACACACAGTCAAA
This sequence comes from Seriola lalandi dorsalis, assembly GCF_002814215.2. Taxonomy (NCBI): domain Eukaryota; kingdom Metazoa; phylum Chordata; class Actinopteri; order Carangiformes; family Carangidae; genus Seriola; species Seriola lalandi. Next base: position 5,606,109 of record NW_019525301.1, read on the forward strand.
CTTTAGTTTTATTCCTAATTCTCAACTTTTAATATTAATTACTACACAGTTCGTCACAAGTAAAACATATAAATATATTTATATATATATATATAATATCTATTGTTATTTTTATTTATTTCCTTATTATTTTACACAAAAATTGAAATTACAAAAATGAAAGCTTTATATACACAAAACTAAATACATGAAAACCCCAACAGCTTTTTAAGCTTTCCATAACAACTGTCAGTCTCTGATATTTATAATATATGATAATAATATATTAAAATGTTTTAAAACTTTGCATTTTAGGAAAAGTTTTGTTAATTATATGAATATAGACCACTCTTTAACAACAAATTCATTACATCATTAATCACCTGAAGATAAAATAAAATAAAATAAAAAGCAGGTTATAGCGTATATGTGTTATGATCCCAGCCATCAGCCTGCTGTGTTT
>NW_019525301.1:5606600-5607632 GCF_002814215.2 Seriola lalandi dorsalis
TAAAAATATAGCACATTTCAGGTAAACACTCATTGAAACCAAATCCTGCAAGGTTGGATGGTGGGTCCAGGTGGGCGGGGCTTGGGGCATGGCTGTTGAATACTTGTGGAGCAGTTTCAGTTTGGACCAAGATGGTGGACTGCTGCTAGTATTGCTATAACATACACCAAAACATACACTACACCATACATTACATCATACACTGCAACATACACCGTAACATACAGAACATACACTACCACACACGCTAAAACATACACAACATACACCACAACATATACCACAACACACACCACAACATATACCACAACATGCACCACAACATACACCACAACATGCACCACAACATACACCACAACATATACAACAACATACACCACAACATACACCACAACATATACAACAACATACACCGCAACATACACCGCAACATACACCAAAACATATACCACAACATATACCACAACATACACCACAACATGCACCACAACATACACCGCAACATACACCACAACATATACCACAACATGCACCACAACATACACCACAACATACACCACAACATACACCACAACATACACCACAACATACACTCAGACTATCTGAGCTGATTGACATTAGTTTGAAACAAATCTGCATTTTTATTGCTTTCCTCCTCTGTTACTAAGCTGTTTAGTTTCTGTGCTCATCAGCCCAGAGTTCTGGATACAGGAAGGCTCATCATATACCATCCAGAATAAGAGCATGAATTACTGCTGATTAATTAAGCACATATCAGTCTTCCTTAAGGCTCTGTGACTTGAGAAATTACTAATTACCCATGGTCCTGGTGATGTTGGCTCTGCATACCGTCTGTTCCTGTGTGTTGTCATTAGGTGACCCTGCCTGTCTAATTGGTGACACTGTGTACGATGCCTGTTCTGCTCTAATGACCCTGAGGGTGAAATATGAAATCATAAAACCACATCAGAGCTCATTATTCACACAATAATCCATTACTGTCACAACACAGGAGCTTTTACAGTCTGATCA
>NW_019525301.1:5608787-5620987 GCF_002814215.2 Seriola lalandi dorsalis
GGAGCACCTGCCGCCTCAGTGCTTCACTGCCCGCAACAAAAGGAACCTGCCGCCGCTCCATCTGACGGCAAAGACGCTTTGTCAAGCGGCCAGTGGGGAGCGGGGAAAAATCACCGGAAGTTACTAATTCTGTTTTCAAAATAAAAGATTGTGGTCTGTGCAGAAGAAGACCATGGAAACCTGGTTAAAATTGGGGAACAAACTTGGAAAGGTACGTAGCCTAAATACTGTGATGGTCTCGGGGTCCTCCCCCAGAAAAGAATTGTAATTTAAAACAGATTTCCCCAACCCTAACCTGTAACCCCTAAAGTCCTGCTTTAAGTCAAGAAACCCAACCTAACCTGCATAAATAGCACTTTCAGTGCACTTCTTTAACTGAGCTCCTCGCATTGAGCTCCTTGCACATGAGTAATTGTTAATAGCCTCTACTAGTATTACTTAGACTGAGGTAGTGCGGTGGATAAAAGTGTCTGACAAGAGAGACCATCTTCAAGCTCAGACAAGACAAATCAATTATATAAATTAAATAACAACACAATACATCACAGTATGATCTGGATGATTAAACAATGTTAAACCTGAGGTCATCTTTAAAGTCTAACAACTGTAACAAAGTACAAACACTGGATGAATGAAATGAGCTCATAACAACTCTCTAATGTCACCTGTTTATCTTACTCACAGGTTCTAGTAGCATCTAAGCATCACTAGCTGCTGTAGTTGTAATGTTATACAGGAATCCATAATCATAACTTCAACAGCAGATCATTTAACCAACATTATCTCAGATCAAGGACTATTTTTTTTACACACAATTCTATTTTGAACTATTGTTTATTATTTGTCATATTTTTCTTATTGATTTTGTCACAGCTGCTTTAACATATTTACTGATAAGACATCTCATTATCTGACACCTTGTGGAATAAATTAAGATATTGACCAATGATACTGTGATAAATAAGAGATAAATACCGATGATTTGATGATTTCATTTTCAAATCTGTAGTGGTTCTAGCATCACACTGCTGGTGAGGCTAATTAATCCTACCTTTGTCACAGAAGTGAAATTTAGGATCAAACTGAGGACTGCCTGCATGCAATGTGTTGTTGTTGATGTTGTTGTGTATGTGTGTGTTTGTGTGTGTAGGTGTGTGTGTGTGTGTGTGTGTGTGTGTGTGTGTGCTTTGGGCTCTGAAAGAAAAAAGGCTACTGCCAGAAGAGTAGACTTCTCTGAGCAGCAGCATGGGAATAAACGACAGTACAACAAACTGTGGATGTTTCTCACTTCCCCCCTGATGGTCTGTCTTGTCTGCCTGTGGACTGTCAGTGTCCTCTTTTCATGCAGCAACATTATCAGTTATTAATTTGTTTTTTAGCATGTGTGAAAATGGATATATGGTGTGAGAGTGAGTGAAAAGTGTCAACGCCTAATAGTTGGCAGTCATGTTAACAGCTTAAAAGCGCTGACTGTTTCAGTTCCTTCGCCAATGTCCCATATCCACAGCTGAGTTCTGTCGAATGAGCGAGTCAGGTCCGTGGGCTGCAAAGTTACCTAACATTGGCTCACATATAGGATCAGCACTTTGGCGACAGTACAATACTACTTTTAGCTAATTTAATTTAAAATTTGGCAGTAGTCAGTTCATTCAACATAGCCTTTCTTTTCCGTTGTTCTATTTTCAGTGATCGCAGTTAAGCTAAATGTTAATCACCATTGTAAACAGACTCCTGTGCGGTTGGACAGACTGTGATTGAAAGCCAAAGCTGTGGCAAACGATCCAGAAGCATCAGTCTGTAGCCTGCAATAGTTACAGCCACGCCCACTGAGAGTTATGTCATGCTGTTGCTCCTCCATACTGAAAGGAGCCAGTTGGTTTGTGCATCTGTGTACGATGCCTCTCGGACCGCTGTTAGCTGAATAAAACACACGTTAAAAGTATCTCACACAGAGAACCAACCTACAGATGAGAGGCAGCTATCAGCTCAGTCCAGACAGAGAGGCACCTTCATCTGACAATCTGAAAGGAGCCTTCTTTGCCATCACCTTCTTTTAACAGTTTTACTTGTGTTTTCGTCATTTCTGTAAATAAAGATGGACGTAGCCTCTGTGACGTCACCCACAGGTTTCTGAAGTGTTAGACTTTTAACTCTCTTCACCAGTCAGTAGTTGTCTTTTTTCAGGACTTACTGAAAATGATGCTGCTGAAACAGGGAAAAATGATGAGGTACAAAGGCTGCGGGGAAGAGGTCTGTTTTCCTTAGGAAGGTTCCAAATAGACTGAAATGACCTGAAGTATTTCAGCAGCATTTAAAATGGTGCTCCATTGTAGTTTCACCACAGCAGACCCACATAAATGCAGAAACAAGCTGTTTTATGATCTAGCTAGGACTCATGAAAACAAGCATAATGAATTTATAGTTACCAATAGCATCATTATAACAAAATACTATATATATTATATAGGCTAATGTAGCCTACTAAAAATGAATTGTCTCTTCTTAAAAAATGTGTAAAAAGAAGTCAAAGTGCCAGGAAACTCTACTTATGTCTGAACTAATTATGGTCATCTCCTTATTTTTGTTTAATTATTATTTTTACGACTCATCTTTCTTTACTTGTATATTCCTTTCATCTTGTTTCAACATTTCTTTGTTTTTGTGGTTGGGAAAGGAGTTATTTTCCTCCATATGTTATAAATTGACATGTTTGTTGAGACGTGGTGAGGAAAGGACCTAATTTTGATTTTTCGTGAAGAGTTGGGTCATAATCTCTGTGGATTATTATTAATATTAAAAATTTTTGAACGTAAAGATATTGATTCATAAGGCTTTACAAATACAAAAATTGCAGGTTATGCCTGGTTGTTGTGAAAAACTGTATTTGGGACACATTTAATTTTGTAATACGCAAACCGGAAGTTGGCTGCTTGTATCGTGTTCTGACTGACAGTGGTGAGAGGAGACCAGAAGGTGATCGAAAGAAAGGAGGGATGTTGAGGATAGGGAGAAATTAGAGAGAGAGAGAGAGAGAGAGAGAGAGAGAGAGAGCGAGAGAGAGACTTAAACATCACAGCGGAGAGGAGAGGAAGAGAGGACAGGACACAGGGACACAGTGGACAGAGGCAGCGGAGGACAGTATCAACGCTGAATCCAGCATCTGAATCACGCTGTTGGTTTCACCGACAGATCGAGCAGTATCACCCGGCCTCCTGCGCATCATCCGCGGCTCCGCATTGCCGCTGCCTGCGGAGGAGACTACTGCATTTCAGCAAGGTAAACAAACCCACACCTCTATTCTCCCCTGGCTTTGTGAACGTAAGTCTCCCGCTCTCATTACACCAGAGCCGGAGAACACGGCAGCAGATGCGGGTTTTTCGGGGTGTTGTTGAAACCTGGTCTTGGCTCCCCGGGCTCACACATTCTAAACGGGGATCCCGCTTGTTAGTGTTTTTGCCGCAGTAGCAGGAGTGTGGCTCGGACAGAGCTACAGTGGGCTTACCTCCCTCTATACACCGAACTTCATACAAAAATATGACAAATTTCTGCTCCCATTGCAGGTCGCTAAACACACACACCCAGACCGAGGACCTCTTTTGTAGTCTGTCCCCATATCGGCTTTAATAATTCACATTTATATCAGTTACATTTTTTTACTTGTGTCTGTATAAAAACACTCGGCAGCAGTGAATGAACTGATTGTATTGGATTACATTGTTGATTGATTAATATGCTGAAAAACACCACATCATTTAGGCCTATTTGTAACTACATGTGTATTGAGTGTGTGGACATTCCCTGCTCCTAACAGAGGCATGTTCATGTGTTTACTGCTGGGAGCATCTCAGGATACTGAACTGGAGTCAGCGTGGAGCCTGTGAACTCTGCTGGAGGCTCAGGTTTCTCATCAGGTTGATGCTGAGGCTCATCTGGGGCAATGAGTCAGGTTGAGCGGTAGATACCAGACAGGGTCTTTGTGTGTGTCTGTGTGTGTGTGGGGTGGGGTGGGGGTGGGGGGTGTGGACTGGACTGGAACACCCAGGTACCTGTGTGTGCTGTTTTGATAGATAGATATTAATTAATGATGCATGTTGAGAACTTTTTTTTTCAGCCTAGAGAATGTGATTTTGAATACATACCACATTCCCTTTGAGGTGAATGGGAAAGTGGTCTCAGACTTTTGGAGCCCACTGTATATGTATCATAGTGATAATTGTCTCAATAATATCTTCCTGCCTCCTGGCCTCCCCATCAGCTCTTATACCATCTCTGAAGACTTCATGGGATCTGATGTGAGTCTGTGTGGAGTTGTTTGAGATGTAGATCTGAGTTAAGGGGTCAATATGTTTTCTTCAGTGGTGACATAATGTGTTGGCAGAAATGCTTTGGTGGTGAAGATCATGTGTCGTCCTCATGTACAGTCACATCTTTTCCTTCTACCTATAGTACAGTATTCTGTTGACCCTATCTGTTTTACAATCGGTTATATTATCTTTAATACAGTGTAAAAATACCAATGGAATGTGATAATAATAATGATAATGATAATGATACAGTTTATTTATTATTTATTTATGTAGCACTTATCAAATCAGAGATCACAGAGTGCTTTACACGGATAAAATAACAAAACAAGTAGATTATTATATTTAGTTTAGTTGTTATTGTATTTAAATCATATGTGTATTTGTGGTAGGGCTGCTCGATTATGGAAAAAATCATAAACAATTATCTTGATCAATATCGGAATCAGGATTATTTATCACGATTACTCATTGACTTTGGAAATACCATGCATTTAGTTTAAAAAAAAAAACTTTGTCATTTCAACAATGGACTATCTTTAACTTTAAATACAGTCAATGGAAAAACAAATTAAATTATAAATTAAGAAATGAGATATATAATAATGCACACATATATATATACTGTATATAATTAAATATAGTAGATGGAGGGGTGGGTTTTGTAGAGTGGATTAAATTTGTTGTGAAACAGAATGTGGCACAATAACAGTTTTATCTCGATTATCATGTTTTCATAATCGTTGGAAGCCAAAATCATAACCTAATCATCACCTAATTTGTAGCATTGTTTTTTTTTGTTTTTAACAGACAGTTTCTTCATCTTGTACTTGTTAACATGGTTAGGGTTATTCTTTGGTAATGTTTTTATGCTTAGCCTAAACCTGCTAGACACATGTTTCATGATATCTCAGGCTGTTGCCCACAGTAGAACTGAAGCACAGTCTTAACCTGCAGGAGGATGTTAATCTGAACACGCCCCCCTCTGTCACACTGACAGTCACAGAAAAGATTTTGTGGAAGTTGCTGTTTATTGTTTTAATCATGTTTTATTTTAAAAACTGGAAACTGGTCCAGGTGCCTGGGTGTTCCTGTCCTCAGCTTATTCTTGACTTCTGGTTCTGATAGACTTCACTGGCGTCATCAGTCAAGACTGATACAACTCCTCACTCACATTTTATGAAGTATGTACATACATGAATATATTCCTCCTGACAGATCAGATGTATGATTAAAGATTTACAGATCAAAAACATTGTGGACATCAGATCTACAAGATATTATATTTTATATTAACATAAAAAGAGAAATAATTTGTCCAAGTCAGACTTAAAGAAGACAGTAATTCTTATTTTGTGTTCATGTAACAGTTCAGTTTGATGACCAATTACTTCTGTGCCCACTGCAATAGCTCTGTGTTTATATTCTGACTGTACGCTCTGGAGTCTGAACTTGTGTCAGTGCTGAGGTAGTCAGATATGACAACATATTTTTATTTAATTGATCTAAAAATACATTGTTTCCACATCTGCTTCTATTCAGCAGAAACTCAGCATTAATGATCTGAGAACAGTAAGAATGTTATCAATCTATTTTCTATTTAAATCAACTGCATTCACTTTGAACACGTTATAAACATTTCTGAACTTTGTAAACAGGTGTTGGCTGCTCACATGTGATTTTTCAGCCAGTGATTTTTAAGTCAGAGACTAGTGATGAAGTAGGTGTCAACATTGTGTTCCCCATAGAGCTCGTCGCCACTGTCAGAGGCAGTGGCCGTTCGTCTGGAGGGTAAAAAGATGTTAGCTAGCTGATAGCACGTCCTCTCATTTCCAGTGTTAGCTTGTCATTTCATTGACAATATAAATTGTCATATATGAATTAATGTTAGACAATGGTGGATTAGTTGTTGTGCAGATACATTTAGACATCAATTTAGAGTTAATTACTTCATGTTAATAGTCTTTTGTGTGTCTGTGGTGGTTTAGTTAGTCTTTTATCTTTTTGATATTAGCTTCTATAATAAACACCCTATTTTGTTTTCATTCAGGAATTCAGGAGTTTTACCTGTTAGGTCATTGAACAATTGGGTCATTAGGGCTGAATGATATGCAAAAAAATAATATTGCAGTTATTTTGGCTGATATTGCAATTTCAGTTGGAATGGTTTTTGCATTTTTACTGAAAAAAAATATAAAAATGATGATGATGTGATTTTGATTGGTCATGTACCAAACCAACATGTTCCTTTACGTCTGGAGAATATGATTTGTTGGCCTGGGCGTCTCTGTAGCACCACAACGCTTATGATGCTAACAATTAGGGATTGACCGATTATCAGCCCGGCCAATTATCAGCTGCAACATTCAGCATTTTTCTGATTCTTGGAATTTTTTTTTTTTTTTAAACAAATAAACATGTTTACAGCCTGGTACAAAAACAGTTTTGGTCTCTAGAGCTAATTTCCTCCTTCATGACAACTGTTGATATAACTCACCTGTTTACATTTTATTAAGGCCTAAAGTCATGAGTAATTGAGGGCGTGGCCCCTTTCAGTGACAGTTGGGTGATCGTATACTTGGCACAAGCCGGCATTTACCTTAAGGGTTAGGGTTAGGGTCCTCTTTTTCCATATTTGGATTAGCCAGGAGTTAGGGGTGGAGTAAGGTACTGCCAAGATGGCGATGGTGGTACAGCCTGAGCTTCAAAACCACTCTTCAGAAACCTGTTGGTGACGTCACGGCGGCTACGCCCATCACAGTGTATGCTGTGTAAACAGACGGTTACAGGTTACAGCAGCTCCGGTTAACGAGCGCAGCTGTGTGTCTGAGGTGAGAGCAGACAACAGTGAGGATGTAATAAACATCAGTAGGGCTGGGACGATTATCCGACGTAATCGACGTTGTCGATTATAAAAATTATTCGACGTGGAATTTTAGTGTTGACGCGTCGTGTAAAACCACACAGGGTAAATGTTCATAGAACAAAACCGGAACTTTCTAATGGGACCGTTTATATCCATCGTCTTTGGTTTACCCGGATACAAGCGCAGCGCACGGACTGGGACAACGCGGTGACGTAATTGAAGTCATTGACTACGTGAATGATTTGCGTCTGTGTAATCTATTTGAACAACACGGCGGCGTCTACCAGCAGCACGACGGAGCGTGTGGAGCAACACGCGGCAAAAAAGGCTCGTACACGGTCCTCCAGAGTCTAATCTTGACACCGACAGTGCGGTAGTCTGCAGACTCTGTGTGAGATGGACGGGGCAAATTGTTATATTAAATGACTAACTGGAAAATAATTGCAATAAAATTACTGTTAGGTTAATAAAAAAAATAATCGTTAGATTAATCGTTTACAGAATAATCGTTTGGGACAGCCCTAAACATCACAATCCTCTACACTGAAGTTACAGCAGCACCACACTCTGATGAACTCAAGCTCATCTGTTGGTCCCAGTGCACAGGAGAACACAGCAGGGACAGAGTGTTGTGCTTAATTGGTAAAGGACCATGAGGGTAAGAGCAGTCTTTCTTACTCAGCCAAAGTCACATGATTGCTGATGATTTTATGAGTGTACAGAAGCTGAACTCGGCTGTGGTTGTCTGTCATTTTGTGTGTCAGTGTCACAGTTTGAATATGTTGTCTCAGGACAGAATCGTTTCATCATAATGGATTTTGGTAATAACGGTGGACTTTCATCATCTTCCTCCTCCTCTGTTCTCCTCTGGGATGTCGGCTTCTCTCAAGACTGAGAGGAGTCACTCCATGATGAAACCCATTTGTGAAGGACATGGAGTCCATAAGCCTGTTCTGATGTAAGTCTGACATAATGAAATCAGTGAATAGAGTGTGGTCTAAAAGAGGGACACCAGCATCACTAGGTCTTTTAACGTAACCACATGACAGTCGTGTCCATGAAGTGCTGCTAAATATAAACTCAGTCAGTGCTCTCTGGTGGACAACCTATGTATTGGTTACAGCTCAGACACACACACACACACACACACACACAGACACATACACACAGACACATACACACACACACACACACACACACACACACACACACACACACACACACACAGTGGTTCATGTGTCACAGTTGGACAATGAGCTTCAATGATTAGCACCATTTCCTGTCTTGAGATGATGACATAATTGAAGCTACAATATGAAAGTTGTGGAACTCAAGATCAAAAGCTCCTCCTACCCCTCCCTCTCCTTCACCTACATCCTGTGTTATATTCACTGTCTCAGCTAATGTAGGAATTCTGAACTCTCCAGCCTGTGTCAGCATGAGCGATATCCTCCAGCAGCTAATACTAGCTGTAAGCCTTGGAGCGAGAGGGGTAGTAGATCAGTATCGTTTGTTTATTGTATTAATTGACAGCCATGAGCTCCCACCTCTGACTTTCTCCTTCTCTGATTGGCTAGATGGGACAAAGTCACATACTGTAGCTTTCATACTGGAGCAAGTCATAATCTTAAAGAGAAGTAAGAGACCTTTAGGTCCCTCAGTCTTCCAGCCACACAGTCTGCTCCTCAGCTGCTTCCTGTCTCCATATCAATGCTGCTATTGATCCTCCAGCTGAATGGAGCAGACTCCATCCATGCTTCAGACCACGTGCTTTGAGGTGGAGTGAAACAGTGAAGCTTTTTCTTAGGCCTTCCTCACTCAGAGAAGCTTCGTGTTAGTGTGCCGAGCCAGCTCAACAGCTCTTTGTGTTCTAATAAGGGGAGAGATCAGAGAGGTCAGTCTGTCCATGTCAGATTGATGTGAGCCTCAGCAGCCTGTCATGACTGCTGGACCTCTGACAGTCAGATGGATGTGGCGATATGGAGTTTATGCTCAGACAGCTGATCTATGACCATGTCTGTAAAGGGAAATTTGAAATTCCACACTCAAATTCTGCAGCTTTTTAAAAAAGAAAATTTTCATTTGTCTTTCATGCTTTTATAGCACATCGATGGCATTCATGAATTCTTCCCTGAACTGACGGGACAAGATGAGCTTCAGGCTGAGCACTGTGTCCACCGTGTTGTTTGGTGTATTCTTCAGGTTCAAATGAAATGGATGTTGAGTCCTTGGTCAGTCTGTCGCTCCAGTCTGAAATATCTCCACACCAACTAGATAAACTGCTACATTCATCCTTCGATGATCCTCAGACTTTTTCATCTCTGACATAAGCATGTTAGCATGCTAAGGCCAAGAAGTGAGGAGAAACCTCCACAGTAAGGATCTCTGTTAATGCTAACTGAGCATCTTTCACTAACCTTAACCAAAAGGCTGGTTTCCTGGCTGCTCTGAAGCTGCAGGGAAGTGCAGTTACTGAACCTCACCTACATTATGGCAAATAAACTACTGTCTTGACGTATCATAATTACTGAAGGAGGCAGAAGAAACAAGCAAATCTGAATATCATGTAAACAACAGAAACACCAGCAACTGGAAATGAGACGATACTGCAGCCCAGCAATAAAAGATCTGTTAAGACATAAAGGGTTTCTGTCCACTGAAACGCTAGAGGTAGGGCTGCTCGATTATGGCAAAAATCACAATCATGTTTGTTTTGATCAATATTGAGATCGCGATTATTCAACACGATTTCTCATTGACCTTGAAAAAAAACAGAAAAAAACGAAAAAACAGATTTCAAAACAAAAAGCGTGTCTATGTAGTTATTCCCGTTACACATGATATAAGTTAAAGATCAGAGCATCGGATTCACCTGACCACCGCCACCCTGACCCTGACTGACCTGAAACTGAATTTCTAAATGACAGTTCAGATGATGCTCTGTCCATGTCAGATTGATTTTGAGAACAATCAGCTGGATAATGGTCCATTTTCATCATTAACCCACGTTGGTATAATGTAATTAACTCTGTGTGTGGGCTCCAGGTTGCAGCGTACAAAACACACCTGATGCAACGGTGGATGAGCTACTGTACATTTCTCTGCCTGTATGTGACGAACCTTCACTAGATGTCTCCAGAGGTCACTCGTGTCCGTCCTTACATGAAAAAGACAGTCCACTCCATAGACAGTAAGAGCAGGGTCTGTGTGTGTGTGTGTGTGTGTGTGTGTGTGTGCGTCGGTGGGGCTTTATTACAGGTTTCAGGTTTAACAACATAAACAGGGAGAGTGGGAAAAAGAAAATATTCTATGCTAGATAGAAATGAGTCTGCAAATCTGCAATAATTATTGTGTCATTTCCTACAAACTCAAGGTTGAGTGGAATCACGGCCTTGTATTTTCTCAGTTTACCACAGAGTCGGGGTAATATGAGTGAATATATGGAGCACGTTCAGTCCTGGGGGATAAAATAACTTAAACATCCATTTTTATCCTCTTCAGTCAGCATGGGGGGAGTGGGCATTTATTTCCAGCAGCTGGTTTTAGTGTCTTCCATAACCTGCTCACAGTACCCGTCCATCTTTTCTTTTCCCAGGACTTTATGTCTTTTTGGTACCATGTCTCTTCTCGCTGGTCAGACTGAGCCGACTGAACCAGTGATCTCAGAGGGGACAGCAGGAGCCTTTATGCCCTGAGAGGAGGAGAAACCTGGACAGAAAGAAGCCCACTAGTTATTCTGTGCTGCTTAATTAGTACAGTACAGTAATTCTTGCAATCATCCTAGATGCCATATCAATGTTTTTATCTGAATCAAACTGAAACCCTAAATGTATCTTGAAAAGGGAGGGGGACATGTCCTACAGCTTCCCACAGCTGGGCCTCAGTCTTCTCAGCGTTGCTTCAGTTACAGTTCATGACTGAAATTAAGACATAACATTTGACATGAATATAAAGCTGCAGTGTAGGTTCTCAGCATTTCCTGTCAGTGCCGTCACACACAGAATGACTGAACGCCAGTACTGTCTGATCTCAAATCTGTAATAACACCACTTTATGTAAATATGGCCACCCACGCTCAGGGAAGCAGACAGTGAGCTACTGCACACAGGCTCTGGGCACAACACTATCATACCAACATGACAACCTCTACAGTCTCAACAGAAAACAACCACACACAAGATGAACTCACTCATCTCTGCTGGTCGTCTCTGAACTCTGTGATGGAGTTTCAAAAGGCTTTGTCTCTGAGTCCTGCTCTCACTTACAGGGGTGTAGCACAAAACTCTGGGCCCTATACAAAAGCAGTCTCTGTGGCCCCTTCCTCTCTTGATCCATGTATCTCACGCTTCTTTAAAGAAATCTTTTACAAATTATTGGGCAGACAATTGTACACATGGCTCTATAGTGCTTATTAGGGTAGTCACTGATGAATTGTTCATGCCACATTTAAACAGGAAATAATAATCCGTGATATGTCACTATATGAGCTCACCTTGTCTCACATCCTCAGAAACATCAGGAGATGATGAGGGACGTGTCGCTGCTCCACTCTGAGGCTGTTTCTGAAACTAAGGGCCATGTGTTTCATGATGTTCATTTTTGTCAGGTATATTATTTATTTGCTAGGTATAATGTAAGGGTGACATTGTAGGTATAATGCTGATTAATTTATAGATTTATACAGCTAGATTCTTACTGACTGCCTTCAATGTAAACAACTGCTGATATTAGCTCAAACAATGTGTAGCGTTAACGACATATTTTAGAATTTACTCTCGTTGAAATGGGGCACCAGTCCTCTGGGAGGACAACAATGAATTACTGCATTGCCAAATTTATCAATCTCATATCAGAAGCCATGACTTCTCGATTCAATGGATCTCCAGTCTCTACGTCAAAAGAATACAACAGGACAACAACTGGGTGTAAATAAAAGTTTATTAACTAAACTACTATCTACAGAGTAAATGCAAGGTGTAATAATCATAAAGATGAAAATAATAATGAAATGAGCAGTGTGATGAGTTGGC
>NW_019525301.1:5621029-5621751 GCF_002814215.2 Seriola lalandi dorsalis
TGTTCATGCATGGCACAGACAGAGCAGGATTCACACCTTAGTGTTAATCAGTCCTTTTGTTGTTACTTGTCCTCTATAAGAAACAATCAAATATCACTAGACAAAGTCTTATTGTTACAAACTGGAGATTTTGCCTATATTCTCCGGTTGTCTGGTGTCCATTGGTTGATCCTCTGGAGCTGACCTTTGACCTTTGGTCTGGACATGCTAACAGCATGCTCTGTTTGTTTTATGTTTGTTTGTAATGATCTGTTGGACTGTGTGTGAGTGCAGTGTGAAGAGCAGTGTGAACAGCGTACACAGACCTTCAGAGACAGATCGACCAGAGCTGAGCTTTGCTGAGGGTCTGTGCCGGATCGAGGTTTTGCTGCCTCAAACTGAGACTCTGAGATGGTGGCCATGAAGACTGTACCGATCTTTTCTCTTGCCTGATCAGTTATGCATTTTAGAGGATTTTTGAACAAGAGATTTTATATTTATATATAGTTTATATTTGAAAGTTATCAAAAATGTTTATGTTATTTATTCATATAAATAAAATAATAAATAGCAGTTATTTTAAAAAACAATAACAAACATTGTGATGAAGGTTTTGTGATGAAGATATTGTGATGGGATATTTGACAGTGAAAAAATTAAGTCAGTACAGACTATGTAATGGTGACCATGACCATGTTTTACCTGAATTCCATGGTGGGGATTTGATGTTAGTTTGCAGGAGT
>NW_019525301.1:5621801-5623105 GCF_002814215.2 Seriola lalandi dorsalis
GGTAACCCTGGAGACACAGGATCTAGGTGGATTCTCCTGGAGGCCGTGTCCCGTTATCACGATGACGGATTCTGCCGGTGTCTCAGCGGTTCAGCTCTGGTGGAGTTTGCCAGGAGACTTTCTGTCTCTTGATTTCTGCTCGGCTTCTCTGCAGGCGGTCGTGCAGATCTGTCTCTGCTGGCGTCTCTTGCGGGTTGATGCGAAATAAACTCTAATGCTCTTCACTTTGGTTGGATAACTTTAGAGGAGGCTGGCGTTGACCAGATGACTCTAAAGTTGTCAAAATCTTGAAAAAGGAAAACTTGATGATGATTAAAAGTTACAAAATTACTCTGAGGCACTTCTGTTGTTTTGGCAAAGAAAAATAAAAGATGCGAAAAGTGCAAGAATGACTAAGAGCCATGAGTTTGTGGCAAGCAGCTTAGAGCTAAGAGTTTCCATGGCTACAGGCTTTGAGCTGGGACTCTGAGCTTTGAACAAAGATCTCAGCTTCTAGTTTCTGCATCGTCTTCCTCCTTAGCATCTCGCCGAGTTTCTAACTTTTCTCGTTTCTAACATTTCTGACCTATTCTTTTTCTGGCTTTTCTTCTTCTCTGACTTCTCTGACCTTGTCTTCATCTTCTCTTCAGACTGTTTTATCCCCTGGGTGCTGGCGCATGTTTCATCTTCTCCTGTGTTTCCACTTGGAGAAGAGAGTAATTTTCCACTGAACTTTGGAATAATTTAAATCTAGAGTTTACTTATAAACTTGCACATCCTTCTTCCACCATGACAACAAAACATTAAATGAAATAACATATAAAACTACTTGCACTAATAATGACAGACAGGAGTGATACGAGTGTTGATTTCATATTACATCCTTCAAACCTGGAATTAATCATGATACAAGTGGTTAATTGATCAAACAACAATATAAATATTTCCCAAAGCTAATAGTTTATAAATGTGGATTACACAGCAGTTCTTTGACTGTAATAATAATAATATGAACATTCTGGATGTCATGTAGTGTGTGTTACCTTGTGTGAAGGATGCTGACAGTATGGTCACATGAAGGACATTGTCTTAAAATCTACATGTTATATTTCAAACATTCTGGGATAGAAGTTTGGGATTAAACTATTACAGAGAAACATCTCATGAGTTACAGAACAGTTAGATATTTAATTTTACATTCTTCCTCAGATCTGTGTCTGTGAAGAGAGTTCTGCTGGTCACTACCCAGGATTGGAATGTGGGTTGTAGTTTATGACTCTTATCTAGAGAGGGACAGAGGAAGGGAGGTTGGTGTGTGTGTGTGT
>NW_019525301.1:5623125-5623841 GCF_002814215.2 Seriola lalandi dorsalis
AGACCCTCGGCTGGAACCCAGGTGGCTGTGGTTGCCGTGGTAACCCTGGAGACACAGGATCTAGGTGGATTCTCCTGGAGGCCGTGTCCCGTTATCACGATGACGGATTCTGCCGGTGTCTCAGCGGTTCAGCTCTGGTGGAGTTTGCCAGGAGACTTTCTGTCTCGGGAACTCTTGATTTCTGCTAGGCTTCTCTGCAGGCGGTCGTGCAGATGTTATCTGCTGGTGTCTCTTGCGGGTTGATACAAAATAAACTCTAATGCTCTTCACTTTGGCTGGATAACTTTAGAGGAGGCTGGCGTTGACCAGATGACTCTAAAGTTGTCAAAATCTTCAAAAAGGAAAACTTGATGATGATTCAAAAGTTACAAAATTACTCTGAGGCTCTTCTGTTGTTTTGGCAAAGAAAAATAAAAGATGCGAAAAGTGCAAGAATGACTAAAAGCCATGAGTTTGTGGCGAGCAGCTTAGAGCTAAGAGTTTCCATGGCTACAGAGCCGGGCTTTGAGCTGGGACTCTGAGCTTTGAGCAAAGATCTCAGCTTCTAGTTTCTGCATCGTCTTCCTCCTTAGCATCTCGCCGAGTTTCTAACTTTTCTCGTTTCTAACATTTCTGACCTATTCTTTTTCTGGCTTTTCTTCTTCTCTGACTTCTCTGACCTTGTCTTCATCTTCTCTTCAGACTGTTTTATCCCCTGGGTGCTGGCGCATGTTTCA
>NW_019525301.1:5623890-5627403 GCF_002814215.2 Seriola lalandi dorsalis
ATCTATCTATCTATCTATCTGTCTGTCTGTCTGTCTGTCTGTCTGTCTGTCTGTCTGTCTGTCTGTCTGTCTGTTTGTCTGTCTGTCTGTCTGTCTGTTTGTCTGTCTGTGTGTCTGTCTGTCTGTCTGTCTGTCTGTTTGTCTCTCTGTCTGTCTGTCTTTCTGTTTGTCTGTCTGTCTGTCTGTCTGTCTGTCTGTCTGTCTGTCTGTCTGTCTGTCTGTTTGTCTGTCTGTCTGTCTGTCTGTCTGTCTAATGATGAGATGGTGAGGAGTGAGGACTCTGGAGGTTGAAAGATGAGCTGGGGAAACTTGTCTTGGGCTCCAAGCCACTGCATCTAATCACACAACAACATCACAGTGCACATGCACGCAAGCACATAAATCATTCATTCAAACCTATAAATTGTCCCTAGGATCACAAGTTGAATGTGAGACAGGGTGAAACACACTGGAAACACGACAGAAGTGGACACAGTGGACACAACCGTGGGGATGTGGGTGGGTACCATGAAGCATGAAGGTGGGTGGGGGATTACATTAGAGAATGATTGACTACGGCACCGCCTGATGCACCTATAGCACACACCTGCACCTCTCATGTCAAGAGCTGTTTGCTCTGAGGTTTATTGGATTGTTATTTTGTTGTTATTGTTTATTATCAGCCAGAGGTTTTTTTTTTGTTTTTTTTTTTACAATTGTTCCACCTGGATCTGACTTAGCCTACAAGCTCCCACAGAGACCGGTGTGGCATGTGTACTGGACTGGACAGCCGCCCACAGTTGAGATTTATTAGGCTGTATTATGATTCTTTAGTCATTATAAATGAGGGTGATTTTAGAACAAAATCAAGGTCTAGTTTGTATTCACAAAATAAAGTTTGCGAAGTGGCTGCGTCATGCGTCACATGCCGACAGTGACTTTCCTCATCACTAAACCATCAGCTTCCCCCTCGCTCACGTCCTGAGAAAGTGACTCTTGCTCTCTCTCCAGATCCGCATATAAAAATGTAGGCCTGATGTTAAATGAAAACAATAAGTGAAAAAATAGACAAAATAGATTGAAATCATTATGGAAACTGAAGCAAGTACTATTTTAAAGCTGGAAAAAGTTCAGCCTCTGCTAACCCTAAGCATGTTAACTATTACTGTAAACAGCTAGCCCGCTAACTGCAGCTGGAGGCAGCAGGTCAGGTTCTGCTCTGCAGCCTTGGTGAGTTTGGTGTAGCTCCTCATGAACCAGGCGGAGACTGAGGTGGAGACCAAACTTTCAAATTACACTTACATATAGCAGCTCATACATAAATAACATCTCTATCCAAACGAATAGTCCATATGAACTGAGCAAATAGTGAGATTGGTAGCGACACAGTTTGTAAACAGAAGACAGCATTGTGGGTGAGGAGCAGCAGGAAGCTGACAATCATCTGACAGAGGAATCAAAGTGGTGGAAAGATATGAAACACAACTTCCGGTCAGGATTTTCAGAATAAAATCAGAGTGGACACAGATTGCAGATGATGAGCAAGATCGTGGATTGTGATTCTCCCCAAAAAGATTGTGATATGATCCTTTGGCCAGATCAGTGAAATACTGCACCACTGACTAAAGACCAGGTTTTTGTGGTCAATCACTTTCCACTGCCTCAAGAAAGCATTAATGTTGACCACACCTCATTTTAAGACCAACACACCCATGGGTGCTCAGATGGGTGCAAGTGTATTTGCTATTTAAATAATGTGGGCACTGGACGGGAAAATGACAACTGCCTCGGTCTGAAACTAGCAAAGACACTTGTGTTGCTCTTTGTGCCGGTTGTGAGATAGAGCTCTTGAAGTTGAGTTAGAGATGATGACGAGGTTTCTGGTCTCTGGCTCAGTCCCAAAGGATTTCATTTTGTGATGTTTGAGCCTGAAACACTATGACTAAAATTGCAGTTTTGCAACGTCCAGTGACATCCGAAAAACATTTGAACTGCTGTGACTGAGGAGTTTCATATACAGTGAGAACAGACCTGGTTTCTCAGGGTCACTGACTGAAGAGATAAACTCATCATGTCTGAACTGGATCAGTCAGAAAGACCTGGTCAGGAGAGCTGAAGGTCAGACTCAGGTCAAGCAGCACTGTACTGATACTCAGCCCTCTCTTGACTCAGCACCTGTCAATAATAGATTAGTATGACCAGAACAAGGTTGGCTCAGTGCTATGTAACTGCACAGTACATCTCTCAGTCTGGCCTTCTCTGCAGACCAGGCTCTGGAATAAAATGAAAGGAGGAGGACTGAGTCTAAATGATAGTGTTGGTGGTGTTAGTTGATATGATTCATCTTACCCACAAACCAGGGTTTAAATAGACAAGCTGAAAGTGCCACATGAAATCTGGAGATTGTGAGTCACGCTGTGTGAAGGACACTGAAGAGACGTAAAGGACAGTCTTCAGGGACCTGGTCCAGGACGAGGTATTTGTGAAATCACTCCTGAGCACTGTGGCAGCCAGCTGACTCTCATGAATCCTTGGTTTGTTTTTCTGAACTGAAGAAAAAAGGAAACATCTCTCTCTGTCTCCGGGCTCCAATGTTCTGCAGCTCAAGAACACAAATAGTTTTAACAGAGGTGGGACAGAAGATGTGTAGAGGTCGACCTCAGAACAATCACATAAAGAGATGGAAGAGGAGATGGAAACAAACACAGACACAGATCAGGCTCCAAATCACTCTGACATTTTGAATCTTGAAGTCGCAGCAGAGGCATTAAAGTATTCTCACAAGACAGGAAGCCCAGTGTGGGGTCACATGATCAGTTAAGCTGCAGGACAGTCCCTATATCACCTTATTCAAAGGTCATGTTTCTTTTCTGCTTTTCAAAGGGGCAACAGGAGAGACTTAAAAACATACATTCTGCACTCACCATCAGGTCAGTGTGGCTCAGACAAACACACCTGAGCATCTCACTCACTAATCATGTGTGGTGTATCGGAAGTCTGCTCAGCTGTTTCCTACATGTCTGTCAGGCCGAGGAGAGCAGGGCAGCTGGTCCCCCACATACCCACACCAGTGTTTCCAGTCCCTTCAGGAGAGACAGATACTAGTAGATACTGGGCAAAATAACTCACTGCAAAACTGGGAATTAAACACAATCTGTAACTTATGCCTCTAGGGGTCTCTCAATCACAAATATAAGAAAAGGCAACTGTTGTCATTGACATGTTTTTGTTTTTCTGTTGTCAGACAATGGAACAAAAACAGTGACCGAAACATGGCTATTTTTAAGCTGCTGCTCTGCTGCTGTTAAAACTCTGATGTTATAACCACGTCATCTGAAAACAGCACCAAACACATCAGTTAAAGACAAAGACTGAGCTGTGATTAGAAAGTTAGAAGGGACAGAATATTAGGGTGGTTTCATATATAGTCCTTTTTAAATGAAACAAACTCAGTCCTGCTGAAGTGGACCAAAAAGTGAATTAACAGTGTGTGTGTGTTTATAAGTGTGTGTGTGTGTGTGTGTGTGTGTGTGT
>NW_019525301.1:5627452-5634001 GCF_002814215.2 Seriola lalandi dorsalis
CCTTTGACCTTTGGTCTGGACATGCTAACAGCATGCTCTGTTTGTTTTATGTTTGTTTGTAATGATCTGTTGGACTGTGTGTGAGTGCAGTGTGAAGAGCAGTGTGAACAGCGTACACAGACCTTCAGAGACAGATCGACCAGAGCTGAGCTTTGCTGAGGGTCTGTGCCGGATCGAGGTTTTGCTGCCTCAAACTGAGACTCTGAGATGGTGGCCATGAAGACTGTACCGATCTTTTCTCTTGCCTGATCAGTTATGCATTTTAGAGGATTTTTGAACAAGAGATTTTATATTTATATATAGTTTATATTTGAAAGTTATCAAAAATGTTTATGTTATTTATTCATATAAATAAAATAATAAATAGCAGTTATTTTAAAAAACAATAACAAACATTGTGATGAAGGTTTTGTGATGAAGATATTGTGATGGGATATTTGACAGTGAAAAAATTAAGTCAGTACAAACTATGTAATGGTGACCATGACCATGTTTTACCTGAATTCCATGGTGGGGATTTGATGTTAGTTTGCAGGAGTCATTACCTGCACCTGTGGTTCACCGAGTGACACTTACCCACTGACTGAAATTGTTAGAGATGAGTCCAACCTTGAGTCATCATGCCTTTAGTCTATTATTAATCTGTTTTGTCTTTTTTGTGTTTCTTTGAGCTCTGGACCTGTAGAAGGTCAAACAGGAAAGAGCACAGGTGCATTATGGGTGGGTAAACTTACTGGATTTGGAATATAAATTGTCCTGAAAGGCTGAAATGTGCCTCACCCGTCTGTCCCTGTCCGTCTTCTGCAGTGTGACAGATGAGCAGGGACAGTCAGAGCAATATTACCAGCGCTGGTTCTCCACAGGGACCTTGGCGGCGCCAATGCCTGACTCCGTAGGTCATGGTGTCTGGGTCGGGGTCTCAGGAGAGCCTGGAATAGAATGGGTGGGTGGGGGAACTGATCTACTTTAATGTTGACTGGTGAGACTGGGACAAGTAGGTTTTTCTGTGTGGGTGTGTTTCTCATTGTGTGTGTGTCTCCTGCTACACTCTAATCACACACCTATTACAATCCTCCTTAAAGATGTCACATTCAGTGTTTCCCATAGCTCTGGAAATATACTTGTGGTGATAGAAGGACGAAAAGGGCCAGTATTAACTGCTGTTTACTACATGTGACAAACAACAAATACGTGTGACCTTTAACAAAATATTTTGTTTTATTGAATATTTCTATTAACTTCACATAATATACTTAACAGATCCAACCCCCCAACCCTCTCCTCCATCTACCCACATGGGAAATCAATGGGTACGCATCTGTACATTTCCACTAATATTTAGCCAGCACAACTTTGGTGCATGTGCAGCTACCAACGCAGCATAGTTGCTGCTTTCTTTCATAGAATTCAAAGCTAACTCCCAAGTGAGAAAACAATACCCAATAAGAGAAAAGGGCCCGATTCCAATCCGGCTCCTACACGGTCCCCCTACCCACTCTCACTCCGTGTGCGCCTTCATGGGAAGGGTCCGCCGCATTGAGTGTCCAAGTCCTAAATGACCTCAAACTGACATTTGATAGACTATTTTCACCCACACATGACGAAATTAGAGGTTAAATAGGAAGTGTTTTTTTACTGGACTTGATATTTGAAAAGTAAACAAAATTAAAAAATAACGATATAATTAGATTAAGACGGCAAACGAAAACATGTTCAGCTGTCACAACCAGACTTATACACAGGACGCAGATGCAGGGTATCAGAGTCTTTATTAGTAATTCCGGTTTAATTCCAAGGGAGAGACAAAAAGCAGGCTATGAAATATTATCTATGACGTGCTTCTTCACGAAGAAGCAGGGTTAATCAATACCAAAAATAAAAATCACTCCAATAAGGGAGGAAAAAGACTACATGGAACATAAACAGAAAATCACTGTAGCTTCAGAGGAAAAAGGAACAAAAAAAAGAAATAGAAACAACAAAAAACTCTCCTAAAACTGGAGGTACTATGATATAAAAAGGTAAGTAAATAAAAATCACTCCACACGGAGGAAACAAAAGGCTATGCAAACATTAACTAGGAAATTCAACTAAGATATAAAACTTACAACAAAAAATCTCTCACTTGGAGGAAACCGACAAGAACTGTGGCAATGACTGATCCAAAACTGTGAAGACGGCTGGGGTGACCAAGACGAACACACTGGCACAAGACAAGGGGAGACGCAGACTATTTGAACACATGAGGGTAATGAGGAGCAGGTGGACACAATCGGGAATCAGGGAAGACAATCAGACCGGTGACACATGAGGAAGGGCAAGTGACCTGAAACGAGAGGAGAGTTACTTCTTTCAAAATAAAACAGGAAATGACAAGACAAAAAAGACCCAAGACAAGACAACCCCACCACGGTGTGACATCAGCAATATCAGAATGCGGCCAAAATAGCACGTGAGTGAATTTTTACTTAATTTTTCTTTACTTAATTAATAATTTTCCTTTCACAAGCTAACTGCCATGAATGTGTTCAGGGCCATGTCACTGCCCGCACATCGACAGCTTTGTTAATGCTGTGTATAAGATTATCTTTTAGATAAATATTGATTTAATCACACATTATTTTGGGTAACAATGAATTTCCTGTTTCCATTGTAGAAAGTTGAGGGCGTCCCAAAGCTTGCCGTACAGCATGAATGACACTGAACTGAGAACCAGGAAATTAAAATCCGGCCAGCAGAGTTTCAGTGAACAGACCGAAACACACCCAGTGTATCACTACCTGTGTTCACTGTTGCTGGTGTGACAGTAGACGTACTGGAATGATCTGTGTCCCAGTTCAGGGGACGCATCCTACAGAGGACGTGGTCTGTGAAGGTGTGGCACTTCGTAGTCGTCGTAGACCGTGAATAGGCCGAACTAAAATGAGACGGTCTGGTCTATGTAGGATTTTCACTTTGCATCACCAGCTGTTCTACCCTTACTGTTGTGTAACAAAGCGCGGCTCCTGTTGCATAGCAACCTTGACAACATATAACTTTTTTCTCGAAACCTTGCGGTTTTAAGGCCTTTGGTTTTAACAGTTGTACAGTTAGTTGTTGAACTGAGCTGAAACACAATATTTACATGTCATAGTGTAATCCTCCGGCTCTCTGTCGGATAGGTTGGTCCACGAAAGATCCAGCTGTTGGAGCCTTCGTTGTCCAGGTAAGGAAGGACACATTTAAACGGACCTTGGAAATGGGACACTTTAGTGACTGGTTGATCAACATGTAATATGTCAAAGGTAAATTAAAGTTCAGAACCACTTTTACATCTACTCTTTATACTGTTTAGACTCTTATTTAAGGTGTCATAGCACAGCAGTAATGTTAGTCCTCTTATGGGACACTTTGCTCAGGTACTTGTGGTCAGCTGTATTGAGATAAGCAGCTATAGTAACTTCTGAGGCAGTTTAAAATTTAGTGTCTGGTATTAATATATTAATGTGAAAACACTGACATGATCATACATTGGTCCTCTCTCTCTGAAGCCATTGTTGATCTGTGACATTCATCTGTTTTTGATCATTTCAGCAGTAAGACACAAATATTAGGATGACACAACAGACAGTACTGAGCTAACACTGAGACTACCTGACATCACCTGTCACTGTAGCAGACTGTGTAATGTCCAGTCCTGTGGGTTTTTAACAGGCAGTCATTTCTTTAACAAGTAGAGACTAAATAAGTCCTGATGTTTCATACTGTTGAGTCTTACTAAAACAACACACACAGTCTGAACATGTGATGTGACCTCCCTGACCTGAGACTGGCATCAGATGATGGTGTTGTTAGAACATCTGGAAGGGTGCGTTTGATTTATTGTTCCCATTCCTGCCAAATTTGTGGATGCCTCGCTATTCAGATTGTTTGTGTCAACAATACAACAATAATAACTACTACTACTACTACTACTATCCTTACGATGTACTGTACTCTTTGATTATTAGAATTATAATATAGGTGAATGGTTGAAATGTCATTTTAAGTGTTTCAGTATACATCCCTCTAATTATTAGAGCTCCATATTTTCCTCTTCTTCTGAATACAGGCTGTGTGCATTTCTCTGTGGACTGAGGCTTTGATACTTTCACAGTATTAATATAGAACCTAGAGCTGCTTTATAATCAAACAACACACAAACATCTACCTCTAGACTATAGGGAGCTTTAAATTATGTGAAAAAAAGCAGTTAGTGCTACTGAGAGTCAGCACTGATATCCGAGCTGCTGGGTCAGGTTTTCAGTCTAGTTTACTAATCCATATATTTTCTGATCTTAATCAGATTTCAATAACAAATAACTAAATAATAGGGATGCCCCAATTGATCAGCCACCAATCAAGATTTTTTCATTAGAAATACGTTATCAGTAGATGTGAATTAATGATTCTAGTCACGACCACCTTAGAACAGATCACCTGTGGTTAATACTCAGGTGGGTTAGGGTTACTTTTTCATTAGAAATACGTTATCAGTAGATGTGAATTAATGATTCTAGTCACGACCACCTTAGAACAGATCACCTGTGGTTAATACTCAGGTGGGTTAGGGTTACTCTGTGTGCTCTGTGGTGTAGCCCCGCCTCCCACCTTGTTCACAGGCCACATGTCGGCCGTGTGGAACTTTTACAAAGTGTGAGACTGATAGAACACACACCACCAGCAATGCATGACGCCATAAAATCCCATTATTCTTCAGTTTGCATAATGAAACTGAGTCTCTGTTCTGAGACATATTGCCTTTTATTTATTAGACTATTTGCACTGTTTATCCTATGGAATAGGCTTAATATTTTTTGCCAGTCTGTTAATAATTGTGTTATGTAAAATTATTAATTATTACATTGTGTAATTCAGTTGTTCTTACTGTAGGATACTTGCTGCATTTCTCTTTGGGAGTTTTTTGTTCTGCTCTGTTGAACAAAGTAAAACCATGTTGTTGACTTTTTGTGGTCCTTTTGTCAGGTGACGCTGCTGCTGTAGGAGCTCAACAACATACTGACCAACCACTAAACCAGCTGCCATAACAAAACACAAAAAATGATTAGCATCAGCTGTGGATCAACCGATCTCTCATCTACTTTCAGTTTACAATTTAGAGAACAGAGAAAAACTGGACAACATTCACAATTTAACGTCATTACAGTCCAGCAAAAAATATTGTGATATACAAGACAGTTGAAAGTTTAATTTGTCACATGACAAGGTTCAATGTACATTAAGCAGAACAGTGAAATGAGGGATGGACTCCACAGCAGGACAGACTGTACAAAACTTAAAAAAAAAATTTGACATGAAAAATATTGTATGTGGCAGGTAATATCATGACAGTCAATATTGAATATTGGACCAAGCCGGCTTTAAACATGACTGAAACAGTTAATTCAATATTAAAACTAATTGTTGACTAATTGGTTCCTCTGTAGTCAGGTCCAACATATATTCATTACAATCATGTGTCAATGTGTCCAGTACCAGAGTGGATCATGATTATCTTTACTGATAAAGGTAGAGATGAAGGAGACTGCAGATGTGAGTCTGTTTTTGTAAATTAAAGCATGAACACAAGGTTCAGGTCTACCACTTGCTTGTTCTGGATTAGGTATTGATTATTGTCTCATGGATCGTACTGAGTAAGAGGCTGGAGCTCAGGTCTGCACCGGAGTCATGTGACTGATCAGAGAGGGTGTGTGAGTGATGCTGTAGTGGTACAGTAGTCACTTCATGTAAATGGTTCTCTGTTTAACAGGGCAAGTGGAAAGAGGGACTCATAGACCTGCTATTGTTCCCTAATGATCAGGCACATACACACACACACACACACACACACACACAGAATAGATGTGTTTGTGTGCCGATGAAGTCAGACACAGTGTGCATGAAGTCATCCTGCTCTCAGACCCCCTCGTAAGTGGAGGGGACACTAATGGCTGGTTGAGGGCACAGCAGGCAGCCTGGAGATTTTTATCTGTCCCCAGGGCCAAGGTCTAGGTCCTGGTTGAGGACTCACCATTATGCTCCACCTCCTTCAGTATGTCTCCATGTGATCACTCATGTTCTCCATCCCGTCAGTGATACAGTTATTGTGTTTCTCCCTGCATATGGTCACTCAGCTCAGTGGTGGCAGTCACATGGGGAACACAGAGGTGTGGAGTTAGCACAGGGTGCTAATTAGCTGCTTGATTGCTTGTTGGTCTAAATTTATTTTTCAGTTCACGGCTCATTTATGGATCAGAACAGTTTTTGTTTTAGACTTTGTAATGAATACACTTATCTATTTTTATTAATCCACCTCTTTTTTTATTTTATACTTGAATCCTGTGTATTTTTGTCTTTGTTTTTGTATTTTACTGCATTTTATCGTATTTTAAATCAGCTGCAATGACATTTTAATTTACCTCTGGGTATCTATCTATCTATCTATCTATCTATCTATCTATCTATCTATCTATCTATCTATCTATCTGTCTGTCTGTCTGTCTGTCTGTCTGTCTGTCTGTCTGTCTGTCT
>NW_019525301.1:5634021-5639880 GCF_002814215.2 Seriola lalandi dorsalis
TGTGTGTTTATAAGTGTGTGTGTGTGTGTGTGTGTGTGTGTGTGTGTGTGCGTGTGTGTGTGCATGCGTGTGTGTGCGTGCATGTGCGTGTGTTTGTTCTTTAACCTCAGACAGACTAATGTCAGGTTTTACGACCCCAGAATGAGGTTCTCCTGGATCTGGGCATTGTGTAGTAGTAGGGTTTAAATTAGAGTCAGAAAGATGCTCTCTGTCGGTGGGTTCCTGGTGAAAATCTGGAATAAAATAAAAAATTCTGGGCTACAGTTGGATTTGTAGTCTCTGAGGTTAGTGATGCAGCTAGATTGACTTTTATTAGAGGCAGGTCTTTATGTCTAACTCCCTCTGTTTGATATGTAGAGTTGGTCATAGTCGTTAGTACGAAGCCTCGTTACCGATGACTTCTCTCTCTCTCCCTCCCTCTCTCCTGCTCTCTCTGCTCAGTGTGTCTTATGTATAGTTTTTACTCTGCCTTCTTCAGCAATAATTATACATGGAATGAAAGTAGTGTATTTGCTGTAATAGAGGTGAGGCTCAGTGTATTGGAAGTCCTTCTTCTCTTCCAGAGCAGCCGGGAAACTGGAGTGGCTCAGTAGACTGCAGCTCGGCACTCTGCTGACAATTGGTGGAAATATCATTAATGAAGTGATATTCACTGAATGATAAAGTAAAATTAATATTATTTTCACTTTGCTGTGTTTACTTTATGCAGATCCATAAATCACAATTAAAATGAATTGTGTCATTAATGTGATTAGATTATCTTTTGTTGCATAAAACAGCCTGAATTTGTTTTGTTACTGTGCTGAGTGATATATGAACATAATCATAATATAATATAAGAACAGTGTTTTCATTCCCTATCAAACTACTGAAGATTTGATAAAGTCAAATACCAAAAGATCTATAATAAATGTATATTTACCAGGGAATTTCAGCCTGTATAGACCAAGGATATGGAGGCAGAGGAGCAGTACTCTGCTGCCTCATCCTCCACCCCCCCCCCACTGTGCTGTCATTCCAGATGCCCCAGAATACCAGGAAGCAGCGTCCTGTATCACCAAACTGCTGTTGAAATAAATGAGCCACAGTCCTAAAATAGCTTTGTTCAATTTCCTGCTTATCACCACTTTTCAAAGTAACCTAGTTTACTATAAAACTATATGCAATCATTCTCTCACAGTTTGTCTTATAGACCAACCTGATGTGAATTATCATCCCCAGATAATCACAATGATTCTGATCCCTCTTATTTCTCTGGGTGGTCCTTCAACCTTCATCCATCTCTCCAGCCTTTCAAACTGTTTTACCTCCATTCAAGTGACATTGTTTCGCCCTAATGTGTGTGTCAGTATGTGTGTGTGTGTGTGTGTGTTGTGCGGTCCTTGTGTGTCTCATCAGCAGATGTCCATACAGCCCTAAAAGCCCTGTGGCCTGGGGCGGTCGTACTCCTTCATGGAGCATGACGGTGAGAGTGATGCATTGTGGTGAAGGACAGATACAGAGTATGTGTCACAGTTAGAATTATTTCTCAGATGATAAACATGATGGAAAATATTTGTGTTTTGTTTACTGTCAAAACCAGATTCCAAGATTTTTTGCAACAGGCTTGGTCTGGTTTGACAGGGAAGCAGAAGAAGGATGGATTTGTTTTTATCATGGCTGGGACCCAATAACCAGGATCTCAGGTTTGTTCAAATTCAACTGGAGAAAAATGATTCGACATACAGGGTTTAACCTCACACAGGCCAGTGGGTCAGTGGGTTTAACTGGCAGATACAGTTGTGTATCGTCAGAATAAAAATGAAAAGAGACACCATGTCTATTAGGGCTGAATGATTAATCGCATTTGCGATAATATCGCAATATGATAAACTAGATTTTCTAAAAATGCAAGCTGAGAGTCGCAGTGGAGTTTTTCGCTACGACTGACTTGTGGTTAAGCTGTACAGCAGAGCCATATCAGAGTCTTATGGAGCATTTCATTATCGAAGACTTCGACCTCAAAGCTCACTGCCTGCAAACTAACTGCCACCTCCCAGACGACCACACAGGGGAAAACACTGCAGCTGGCGAATGAGAGGGGCTCGCCAGCTGGAACTCCATGAAGAGAACCATGTCTGCATAACGATGGACCATTATACATGCTTATAAGGCTGTAAGTTAAACAAATTATTCAATATACTACTGTGATTGAAGTAGTTAAATAAAAATATGTTATTCATATCAATTCATGCGTCATCTAATTTCATCATGACATATAGGCCTGGCCTACAGGAAAGAACAGTTTATGTTTAATCTATCTAAGTAATCTTGGACATTATTTCCTAGATTTTTGCTATAAAAGGCAACTGGAAGTTGGTCTGAAGTGTTGAGGGAGAGAGTGATCCAGTCCAGGTTTTTTTAGCATCTGGGTCAATCAGGCAGTTTTAAAAATAATCGGTACACAACCATTAGACAAGGAACTGTTAAAAACAGAGAGCAAACTAGGCCTGATAGAGTCCATAATTTTAAGTGAAAACCAAGTTGCTAAAATGTCAAGAGGGCTGGAGGACACTCTCATACGTGATACTGTATCTAAAAGTTCAGACCATAGACTGTATATAAAAATGGACATCGACTTCGGGTCTGGAAAAATGAAGCCAGTGCGGAAGTGCCTTAAACTTGGATTCTATTGAATGACCATCAGGGGGCAACTCCACTGGTTGCAAAATGAAGTCCGATTGTATTGAAGTCTAAGGGAAGATGACCCTGCTTGTCACTTGCTTTATTATCTCAGTAAACTTTTTCATTATGTGTTTATGGTCTGGATTGCTAGTTTAAGTTTTCTTCAATACAACATGATCAATGTGGTCAAATTATGGTCCTATCTAAAAGAAAATAGACATTAAAGCAGAGTGGTTTTAGGGTGTGGCTAACGCGTGATTGACACACAGGGGGACCTGCCTATTAATCCGGATAGAGGCCAGAGTGATGTGTCGGACATTTGACTTGTCATTGTGTTTTCAGTTCATCAAAGTTAGCTCTAACATGTTCTTTGCCTGAAAATGTCTTGTTCGGTGTTCAATTGTTCTGAAAGACATTTGGAGGAGTCAGCGGTTACATTTTTCCCGGTAAGTACATTTTGTTTTAAGCCCATTTTTTGCTAGCCAATATTAGCATCACTGTTAATATCGCAGTTCAGGTGAAGATGCACCTTGCTAACCAAGCTAGCCAGCTAGTGCTACACTTAGCTGATAACTTAGAAATTACTATACAGTACTATAACAGTACCTGGCACCACTGGGGCTGATGACCTGTGTCAACTTGGGTTAGCCCGTGGAGATGTTCAGTCAAAGCCTGATAAAAAGGTACATTTAATCAACGTTAATGGACGTTTGATTTGTGTTTCTTGCACGTGACCCTGTTTTTTCTGTAAGTGATCCGAGCAGCGTTATTGTAAGTTAATAAATTGGCCATCAAGACGTTGTGATAGTTCAAGTTAAGATAACGTGATGTATACAAAATGTGTAGAAAAGTATATGTCATATAGAAGATTGTTCATTTAATACTCAAAACAGTCCTCAACTGAAGCAGACATTCATGCACCTATCCTGTCAGCTGATTGATATTTGTGATTAACTGTGATCCACCGCATCTTAACTCAAGTGTTGGTCTATTGTCATTTGAAAGGTTTCCACACTGTGAAAACTGAGTGATCTGTGCCAACGGAAGGAAGACCTCATGTACAGAGCAGCACATTTGTTTCTATTCATCTGGTTGTGGAGAAGGGAGACTGCATGGACATCCTAAGTTCTCAAATGGGCTGTGATGATGATGCTAGAAAACCACTCCCAGTTCAGCTTCCTCTGATGAAATGACAGACTAACTGTTGATTAGCTTGTTTATTATTCTCTGTCTTCAGTATTCACAGGTTCAGTTTCTTACCTGTACCTTCATTATGCTGTTGTTGACAGGTGATGGTAGCAACTATTTTAAGAACAGAATTTATAACTATTAAACTGTGATTAAGTGATGGATCAACTCTAGCACTGTCACCACCTCCACAGGTGAAAGTATTTACCAATTGACATCAGCATGTTTTTTATCCTTCATTGTCAGTGTTGTCGGACAACAACATTTAAACATTTCTAGTATTTTTGTTGTTGATTGAAGCTAACATAGAAATAGCCACACAATGCTGTAGGTGTTACTATTGTGAAAATTCATACCAGATGTGTTCTGTAAAAAGCATCAACAAAGTTAAAGCAAGAGCTTCATAAATAACTTAATAGACATTATAAACTACATTTATTTAAACAATTTACAACACTGGATTAATTAAATACTGTAGTCTACAATTTACAATCAACTGTAACTATTTAAGGCTGGAAGCGGCCAAAGACCATCCCTCAACAGTACGGAAGCTGATCCATATTGTAGGACAAGGGGCAGGGGCTCAGAACATCACCCAGAGGGAGAGAAGATCACTGCTATCACCTGGATGTGACTGGAACTTAAGAGTGGACCTTGACCGGCAGCTCAAGTTCCCGCCAGGGATAATCACGACCTCTCTGAGACCAGACATCATCCTGTGGTCCCCCTCGGCCAAAACAGTGATCCTGGCAGAGCTCACAGTCCCTTTGGAGGAAGGAATGGAGGCAGCATTCGAAAGAAAGAAGGCGAAATACACCGAGCTGGCAGCTGACTGTCGAGAAGCAGGGTGGGCGACCATTATCTGCCCTGTGGAAGTTGGCTGCAGGGGGTTTATTGGAACATCCATCCAGCGTCTCCTGAGGAGCATCGGAGTGACCGAGCCAAAGCTGAATAAGGCATCCAAGGAATTGGCAGAGGAGGCAGAAAGAGCCAGTTTCTGGTTGTGGCTGAGAAGGAAGGATATGTCAAAGGTCCTAGGGGTAGCTGCAGGGGGCGGCAGGGAGACGTCCCTGCCGTTACTCCACCACCGCGAGATGTTCCGGGAATAATGGAGCGAAACATCAATGAAGGGTGGCTCCTGGCTGATGACCCTGCAGCTACCCCACAGGCACCGTCGTAGGTGCGTCAGGCGGAAACGTCCTGCAGGCAGCCATCACCTGTGCTTGCATTTAAGAAATAAATAAAATACAGTTGTGGATGAAGTTAAAGCTGAATTTCACTGTCATATGTAAATTTGCTTAATAAAAAGAGGTAGATGAATCAACAGTGCAACAGTATCTTTAGAAACAAGTATAATCATTATTCATCATGAGTCCTAATGTGTGAGACAGTTAATATTTATTTGCTCCAGTAACAATCTCTCTCTAAATAAGTGATGCTGTTGGAACAGCACACTGATATTAACTATAATGGCTGAGGACTATGAAATATGGACTCTAATGTTTTAAACTATTGATAATTTGTTACAGCTACAGTGGAGTCCAAAAGTCATGTGATTGTATGTGTGACGTGGGGCAGAGAGTGTAATAAGACAGTGAGGGTGAAGGGAACAAAGAAGAGCACAGCTGATCAGAATGAACAATGTTATGGTCACATGTGTTACATAAAAAAAATACTATATTATATGTTTGGGAAGATGTGTGGAAACTGCAGGCGGAGGTGGTGCAGGGCCTCCATCATTGCTGCAAGAGGTTGTAGGTTGTCCCCAAAGATCCAGACCTTGGCTGGATGGAAAAAAAACATTATAATAGAGGGAAATCAGATCAATATCACATTGTAGAGTTTAGAGAAAACGACTAAAGAAACAGCACTCTGATTAGATGATCACAGATATCTGAAAATACATTATTCCCTCAGCTTAGTTGTAATAAACAGTCTGCTGAACCGTTTTACATTAAATAACAATAGAATAGAAACTAATACTCAGTTTGGTGTCATTGTGCAGGT
>NW_019525301.1:5639900-5643668 GCF_002814215.2 Seriola lalandi dorsalis
TAGTCGTTAGTACGAAGCCTCGTTACCGATGACTTCTCTCTCTCTCCCTCCCTCTCTCCTGCTCTCTCTGCTCAGTGTGTCTTATGTATAGTTTTTACTCTGCCTTCTTCAGCAATAATTATACATGGAATGAAAGTAGTGTATTTGCTGTAATAGAGGTGAGGCTCAGTGTATTGGAAGTCCTTCTTCTCTTCCAGAGCAGCCGGGAAACTGGAGTGGCTCAGTAGACTGCAGCTCGGCACTCTGCTGACAATTGGTGGAAATATCATTAATGAAGTGATATTCACTGAATGATAAAGTAAAATTAATATTATTTTCACTTTGCTGTGTTTACTTTATGCAGATCCATAAATCACAATTAAAATGAATTGTGTCATTAATGTGATTAGATTATCTTTTGTTGCATAAAACAGCCTGAATTTGTTTTGTTACTGTGCTGAGTGATATATGAACATAATCATAATATAATATAAGAACAGTGTTTTCATTCCCTATCAAACTACTGAAGATTTGATAAAGTCAAATACCAAAAGATCTATAATAAATGTATATTTACCAGGGAATTTCAGCCTGTATAGACCCTGTCTCTTATACACATCTAACACTAAGTTCGGTAACGTCACAGATGTGTATAAGAGACAGGCTCTTTAACAGCTCGTCCAGACACAACAGTTCACTGATATAACGGGATCGTTTAGTGACCGTGACTTACCGACATTGACAACCCGCCGTCACTGTTAACACTAAGTTCGGTAACGTCACCTTAGCTTTGCAGAGCTCATTTTAAAACACGTTGTAACATGTTTTCCCTTGGTCTGTGGAGCGGTTACACCACACAGTCAGATCCACCCCTCACCCCTCCCAGCTCCACCCTCTCCTCCAAATATCGTTTCTTCAGGTTTCAAAAAACCAAAATGGCGTTGGCCAAAACGAAAACTCCTGGCTTCAAAAGGGCAGTACACAAACCAATGGGTGACGTCAAGGTGGGTTGCCACTTGGTTCAGACAGGTTAATAGGATAAAACTGGTTCAGGCTATGTATTTGTGGGTAAAGAGAATCGGTGTAAGAGGCAATAGTCATTATTAAGACTCTAATTGACTCCACTTTGTTATTAAAATAAGGTAAAAACATTTCATAATCAGCATTACTTTCTGCTGGGGCACAGGGAGGAGTTGGATTTAAGAGGTGGTTGACCTTCTTGAATAAAAATCTAGGGTTGTGTTGATGGGTAGAAATAAGATCTGATAATAGTGTCTTCTTGCATCCTTGTCCATATCGTTGATGTTGATATTGCACAGCATCATATTGTGTCACAGCGTAATTTCTAGATGACCACTGAATGGCCAGCTTAGGTTTTATTAGCTCAGTGTCAGTGGTAGACAGTAGGAAGCAGTGACCATCAGTCACTGTGTGATGTTTGAACCAGTTTTAATGAAGGAAGAACACAACGGTGGTTTTATTAGCAGGCGGTGGAACAGGGTCTGAGTGAAGGCCTCGGGGCAGCCTTCTCTTTCTCTACTGTTATCCATCTCTGCCTTCTGCCGTCTCTGAGAGTTGGGCACCTGGAGGACTGAGCCAGACTTACACCAACCCCACAGAGCTTCAGTCCGACCTCAGAGGTAAACACTCCAGAAGAAATGAAGGTTTGACAGGATCCAAGCGGGGTATGGTTCTGTTTTTCATCTGTCTTCAGGAACTGACCCAGACCTTAGAAATAGATACAAAGAAATGCAGAGGCATGTGTGTTACCCTCACTTGCAGAAGTGGTAATTGTAGGTTCCGTGTTGTTTTAAAGGGGAAATATCAGAAGCTTTAAAATGAGGAACGTGGAGCATCCTGTTCTACTTTAGCAGAGGTTTCATATGGAGATACTTCATCTTTTGGCTCATCATCATCATCATCATCAGCCTCAGGACACTGAAAAGACTGTGAAGAAACTGAGTCTATTCTATTTGACAGACAAACAGCAGCTGCCAGAAGCAACTCAGGCTGACATTGACTGTCTTTTCACCTGTTTGATTGGTTGATGTTATATTCCTAAAAATTAGTTTTTTTCTCTCAAAATTTGACATTTTTCATTCTTGTAATATTGTGACTTTACTCTTGAAATATTACAACTTCCTGTCTGTGATGAGCTCTGACCTGAATGTACTCGTACTCATAGACAGTGAGGGCTCATCCTCCTCCATCACACTATAAACTGATTTCATGGCGTCTGTCTGTGTTTCATTTCATCTCCCTCTTCATCAGTCTGTCACTTCTGCTCTCACTCCTTCTCTTCTTCACTCTTTTCTTTTTCCTTTCAACTTGTACGTTTGATTCCCCTGTTGCTCTGTCATTCCCTACCTGTTTTATTCTTCCATGCTGTGCCCTTCCCTTCACCCTCAACAGTTTGTGTGAGTGCTGCCTGATAGTGATGTGTGTGTGTCTTACCCACTGAAGTCATTTAGGCCTAATGATGCATTGAGAATTGTAATTCTATATTGAGTGAATCTTAAGCAGATAAAGTACGATGGACTGTGTGTGTTGAGGTGATACACCCCTCAAAAACAACTCATCTCAGATTTATTCAAGTAGTATCTGGTTATAAAGAATCATCAGGTGCATGATAAATCTTAAGGTGGAAATTCGTTTCCACTATGTATGGACAGTAGCAAATATTTTTGTCTGGACCGCAACAGTGGGTCCCAACCTATAATTGTGAATGTCGCTGACTGACTGACTGATCACAGTTCTACCATTGGTCAGCCGAATGCCACATGACTACGTTGGAGTTTCCCCATTGGCTGTAACTCTTTCAAAATGAATTGGCATAAACAGTTTGTATTAGGTGGGTGTTTACAGCCTGCAGTGTTGCTAACATAGAACTGAAATGAGGCCACCTCTCGAGGAGGTCTCAATTCGGCTCACTGAGTCCACCTCTCAAGGTGCTCCTCAAGGCCGCATTGCGGTTTACTAAACTTGTGCATTGTGAAGACAAAGCGCTCCAGGTTCTCTTTGCCTTTCGCTGTTGTGTTTTAGTCCTGCTGTAGACACATCACCTGCTATTGCACCGGGACACCTGAAAAAACGTAGAGATGGAACCATGGCTTTTGATCAGGACAACGTCTACCGTGAGCAGTGAGAGGAGGGGAGAAGCAAACAGATATAAAGATTAAATCAGATCACACTAGCCTGAATGCTAAATAACCTACAGCATGGTCTGGCCATATACTAGGTTTTAACTTAGTCTTTTTAAAGAAACATTAAATTTGAGTGTGAAGTTCAGTCTTGACCTTAGGAATAACCAGTTTGACAAAAATCTCATGTCCACTTACTGGCTTTTTCGAGAACTTTCAACCTCACCTGTAAGTCTGCACCAGCTGGTGGAATTTGCTCTGTTCAGACATGAGTTAGATTAAAAACATACCGAAGTAACGTCTCAAAAGTCATCTTCATGACGGCTAAGTTCATGTGGGACTGAAGAAGCTGGTTAGTGAACTCTAAATTTCGATTTTTTTGTCATATCAATAAAGTTTTATGTTAGTCATTTCACTTGCAGATTGAGACTTAAAGGTGCTAGATATAAATTTTTTCTATTGCTACATAGCTAACATTAGCATTAACAGCTGTTTACTTACCAGTCTAGGAGAAATGTTCGTATGTTCAGTAACGGCAACATTAACCCTGGTTTTCTATTTCCATCACTTCTTTTCTTTGACTCCGAACGTGGTTTCTTGCCAGGAGTGGAAAGTGGTGATGGTGGTGATGGCGGTGATGGTGGTGGTG